>NW_021618882.1:0-3182 GCF_004785775.1 Grammomys surdaster | reverse complement strand
TCCCCTGCTTGCTTTTCAAGCGCTTAGAACTTTGCGCTGTCGTGACTAAGCTAAGTGGTAAATGTTTTTTCTGGCATTCTCTAACTTCCCCGAGGACAATCACTTAGGATTTATAACCATCTTAATAAAGAATTAATTGAGTACATCGTTGTGACTAGGGAAATTTATTTCAAATTAGAATTTTTAAGGAAAGTAATTTTTATTTGTACCCGTGACAAAGTAATTAGTGATAGTTGTTTTGTGTAAGAGACGCGTTTGGGAAGCTTTTTAAACAAGGTATCATTTATTACGGTGGAGCCTGTGAGAGGGACTCTTTGTCCCGGACAATAGTCTTTTAGCCTTGTTAGTGTCTTATTCTATATAAATGCGCCTAATTGTTACAGTTGCTAAACAGAGCCCATCCCTCCAGTGTGCTCATTTAGCTGTGGGGAGGCATAATAGGAGCTGCATCTGAAATTTACAGCAATCTCGCATTTTCTTTCTTCAGACATTTCCCCCCTTGTTGCCAGCGGGCCCGAGGAAGCACAGCTATTCCTCCATTGTTGGGGGGCAGCTGTCTCTCTGTGTTCATGCTCTGCACCCACCAACCAGGCAGATGGTGACTGGTAGCTGAGGCATGTCTTCTGCACACAGGACCCACTTTGTTGGCTTTGGGGAGCACAGCTGCCACGCTGTTAGGAGGGTGCCGGGGAGGCACTGCCTGCATTTCAGATGCGGGAGCTCTTGTAAAGAGCCATGTGTTTGGAAAGGGTGCTTGGGGTCTCTGGAGCATTGAATAGACACTTGCATATTCAAACTGCCAAGGCTGTGTGAAAATATGGATTGCTATTAATTAGAATTTTGGATAGGAATCAGGCAGGAGGTGTGCTGCAAGGACTAGGGGAACTGTTCTACCAGAGCTGCATGCTAATCTTCTTGATGCCAGAGCCTAGCACTGTACTAAAGACAGTACCCTGCAGTCTTTCTCAGATGAGCTAAGGCCTAGCTCACTTCCATCTTCGCCTGTGTGGAGCCTTCGTACAAATCAAATCCATTCTGGAGAGGCTTGGGTAAAGCACTCAGTTACCTGAACAGAGGCTCATTCTGCAGCAAATGGAAAGCCTGATACTCAGTGGCTGGGTGTGCCACTGACTGGCACATTGTATCTCTGTATCTTATGAGAATTGTAACAGTTTGTTTTATGACATCCCCCCTTTTGAGACAGACTGTTACTCTGTGGGGTAGGACTCATTTCCCTATTACCAACCTGAGCTTCCGAGGTGTGGCTTCAGATCTGTTTTCTCACCTTCCATGACCTTGCTACTTCCAAGGTTGTCAAAGATTCTTAATCAAGAGACATAAATTTCAAAACAGCTCACAATTCATGTATCATGTAACTCACTGATTTGATGTCGTAAGTCAATGGTTTTTTAATACATTCACAGTCGATTTTAGAACATTTTTATCCCCTCCTATTGTAATCCACTTACATCTGTAGCCTGAGTGCTTGGATCAAAGGTGTGTGCCACCATACCTGGCTATTTTTATGTCGCTAATTTTGATTGTCTGACCTAACAATTCCATTTCCCCTTCATCTACTGTCCAACAAAAACAGGTTTCTATAAATTACTTACAGGCTCAAAGAACTTGGAACTGGAAAAGATTTTAGGGACATATTCATCAAAGCCATTTGTGGACTTCAGTAAGGAAAGACAGGGCGGGTGAGCTCCTAGCTCTCTTTTGAGCTCCCAGCTTTCTTGCGGCTCTTTTCATATAGGTACTATTCTACTGGCAGAATTCCATCCTCTAAGGCAGCTGAAGTGGAAATTTCTGGTTGTGTCATGTGATGCAGACTCGTGATGTTTTGCTGAAACAGACTGTGAGAGGACATGTGATGTCTGGAGAGCGTGTACGTGGGACTCAATGGACAGTGACATTTGTGTAGCTAGCTTCGTTGGTCTCACTGATCTTCACTTCAGGGAGAGAGGGAAGGCAGAGAACTTCTCCTGGTATTCCTGCTGATTGCCATTGCTCCTGCTGACTGGTGCCAATTTGGTGGAGCCTGGCAGTTTCTGCTAGATTGTGCCACCAGTGCTGATACATATTTGGTGATGCTGCACCAAAGAACTACTTCTAAACAGGTCCACATCCTCTTGTCCTATTTACCATCTTCTCCCACTCCCCTTCCTTTGGATGGTGGTCTAGAATTAGTTCTCCGAAGTCCTACTGCCGAATGCCACTGAATTAGAGGTTACAACTTCCACATATGAAGCTGCAGGCTAGTTATTTGGAGATGAACAGAGAATGGTGTGTCAGTGGCTTGTCAGAAGGCTATTCATACTTCCAAGTACAGGAATTGAGAGGACTGAGACCAGCTGACTCCACGACAGGCTTCAAATTGGTAGTTCAAGAGACTAGGGCTAGATCTCTGTTTCCAAGAACAGGGCAAGTCCAGGTAAGTCAGTTACTGGAAAAACACCAGGCCTAAGGCAGCTAGCTGATCAGAAGCTGCTGTTACCTGCCCTGAGGCAAGGGTAATAGGTCAGTAACAGTTTCCAGGCTTCCCCAGCAACAGTTTCCAGCCCCCTGAGCCCCCAGCAATGGTTCTGGAATGTCTCTAGATATAGAGCCAAGCAATTAAAATGAAGTTCTCCTACTCCTCCCTGGAATTCCCCTGATGTGCTTTAAGTTGGGCCTGCAAGTTCATTTGGGAATCTCCATCTTGATCAGTGGTAGACCCCAGTGTGTTGGACTTCTGCAGAATAAAACACTCTTTGCTTTTGCATAATATTTGAATCATAGTTATCATTCTTCTGTGAATCGTTGACCTTTACAGAATGATTCCCATAGAGGTTACACAGGTCCAGTCTTGTTGATCATGAAAGTTACCAGACAGGGCATTCGACCTATGGCTTACCCTCTAAGTCAGTGCTTCTCAGTCTTCTTAATGCTGCAACCCTTTAATGCAATTCTTCATGGTTTGGTAATCCTTAACTGTAAAATTATTTAGTTGCTACTTTATAACTACAATTTTGCTACTTTTATGAATCATTATGTAGATTTCTGTTATTTAGAATATCTGTTATTTGACCCCTGTGAAAGGCTCTTTCGACCCCCATGAATGTACTCTCAGACCTGGTGCTTTGAGATTCAGGGTTCAAATTCAGTCTGCACTCCTCCCTCTCCCTCTCCGTCTCTGTCTC
>NW_021618881.1:0-1490 GCF_004785775.1 Grammomys surdaster | reverse complement strand
TACTTAGGAAAATTTAATTTGGGAAGTTCTATTTAATTGTAGGTAAAAGAAATGATTCAGTAAATTTGGATAATTTGGTTATGCAAAAGACATCTGCTAGGCACAATCTAATCACTGATTTTAGTTGGGACATGCCTGCAATCTCAAGGAAAACAAAAGTTGGGGAGATGCAAACATCTAGAACCTGACTAATGGGAGAAAATGAATGATTTTGGAACAGTTTCAGGAGGCAAAGAAGTAAATTGCAAACAAGCTGTGAGAAATTAGTTTAATAAAAATATCTGCAGCATGGTACCTTGAGTTGATGACATACAGTGATAATAACCTCCCCTTTGGAAATGTTTTCTCTCTAGTTCTAACCATGAGTTCTTTAACTACAGAAACACGTGGCACATCACAGACCAATGAGATATTCCCAGCCCAAAGGCTGATGTGCATGATGGTAAGCCTTACAACAAACTGGGCTGACAAAATACACTCTGTACTCATCTGACCCTACCCTACAGACACAGCGAGCCCCTTCCTATGGTGGGGTTAGCCTTCCCTCCACACTCTGGCATTGTAAGTGAACTAGAGGACATGCAACCCTCCAAGCAGTAGCAGCCATGTGAAGCTCTGTCTCTTTTCTCTGTCATGTGATTGGCAGATCCCACACATTTTCTGTCCCCAAAAACGTGGAACAAAAATTCCGCCAACCTTAGGTGCATATGAATATGAGTTGGAAATAACCTTTGTTGTTGTAAGTCACATAAATTTGGGAGTCATTTATTACCTTGAATTAACTTAGCCTAAGCTAGCTGATATGCCCTTACAAACCAGCACCAACAGGCACTGGAAAACAGTAACTACTTACAGTCAGTCTCCAAATATATGTTTCCAACAACCACAGATCTATATCTCCTTAGGCAATCTGGTAGCCCCGTGTTCTCATGTAAGAAAGTACTTATATGTAACAAGAAAGAAGTGTATCAACTATATCAATGAGCTGTGTTTTCCGTTTGAAGAAAGTAAGCATGCCCTTTCTAATTTATTTTATTTTGCTGGATAACATGTTCCTTTTTGGAAAAGAAATCTCAGCTACTAATGTTGAAGCTTATTTCCTGTAATTTCTCGGTAATCAAGATGTGACTAAATAAAAATTCAAATTGATAACATGGATCCATCACAAGGCTATTCATTCTAGAAGTGGATTATTCGTTTTTTTAAAAAGTATTCACTGGCTTCCTTTAATGAATCTAAATTCTCCCACCCAAAAGCCCATAAGCTTCAGTAGGTGAAGGAACCCAGAGCTTAGCTGAAGCAGGGAAGCAATGTCACTACACCCAACTTCCCTTCCATTTGCAGTCCTGTCCATTCCAGGTGGGGTCCAGTGTTCCAGAAGTCATGGGAGCTCCACCCAGCTGGACACTGAGGGCCATTTATATGCAAGGTCAAGTCACACAGGGTTTGTCCCATCTTGCTCAATGAAGCCTCACTGGATCTAAGAAGAC
>NW_021618880.1:0-2203 GCF_004785775.1 Grammomys surdaster | reverse complement strand
AAAAAAAAGGATGACTGAGAGAAAGATAGGAAAATGTCAGGGACTTTTAGGACACAATGTGGATGACACTAGTTGAAGTATGCCACAGAGGGGACACAGAACTTTAAGAGACTACCTCCAGTAGATAGGCATTGCGGCCAGTTGAGGTAAGGTGCCACTCACCCATCTCAAAAAAATTTTTTTGAAAGGAACAAACTTCAACATTTTTATTAGTGGATAATCTTCTCTGCTCCTCTATGAAGAGTTTGTTGAAGGCTACAATATACCCTCTAAAACATAAAAAGGAAAACAAGGAGGGATGTGGTACATTTATTATGCCAATATTCAAGAAGTACAAGGTAGAAGATCCAGGTTGTATCTAATTACACAGTGAGTTGAGGTCCAGTCTAGCATACGAGATGCTGTGTTGAAATCACAAACTAAAAATCAACTAAAACTTTAACATCAGAAATCTCCAAAACAAATAGCCAGTATATTCATCAATGTAGTTATGAATCAATGTTCGCATCAGCACCATTGTAATACCTCTGACCTGGAAATGATCAAAATGTTTATCAGTAGATTTGAGGATAAATGAATATTGGGATATTAGTAAAAAGGCATTCTAGTCAGTATTATCATAAAATAAACTACTGATCCATCAGCATGAGCAAATCTCAACATAATTATACTATGTGAAAGAAGCTTGGCAGAAATGATTTCATATCCTATGATTCCATTTATATAAATTCCTAGAAAATGCAAATCAATCTACAGTGGCATTAAGTTCACTAAGGTTCCATGTGAAGAAGTAGGAGGGGACATTACCAAGTAAAAAGACATGTCTGGGGATAATGTCCATGTTTACTGCTGTTTTATGGACATGGAAAAAGCAATTCTCAAATTAATCTCAAAAGCCAAAAAAAAAAAACCAAAAAACAACAACAACAACAAAAAATAACAAAAAAACTAGAGTAGTGGAAACAATTCTTAGTAATAAAAGAACTGCTGAGGGAATCATCATTCCTGATCTCAAATTATACTACACAGCAATAGTGATAAAAACTGCATGGTATTGGTATAGAAATAGACACATTGATCAATAGAATAGAATTGAAGACTCAGAAATAAAACTAGACATTTATGCACACTTGATGTTTGACAAAGAAGCTAAAACTATACAATGGAAAAAAAAAGCATCTTCAATAAATAGTGCTGGTCTAACTGGCTGCCTGTATGTAGAAAAGTGAAAATAGACCCATATTTGCCACCTTGCACAAAGCTCAAGGACATGTGGATCATGGACCTCAACATAAAACCAGATACACTGAGTCTAATAGAATAGAAAGTGGGAAAGAGCCTTGAGGTCATTGACACATGGAGGAAATTTCCTAAATAGAACTCCAATGTTCATGCTCTAAGAGCAAGAGTTGATAAATGGGACCTCATGAAACTAGATAGGTTTTGTAAGGCAAAGGACATAGTTAATAGAACAAATGGACAACCTAAAGATTGGGAAAAAATCTTCACTAACTTCACATCTGATAGAGGGCTAATATCCAAAAAATATAAAGAACTCAAGAAGTTAATCACCAAAACACCAAAGAATTCAATATAGAGAATAAAAGTAAACAGAATTAACAGCATCGAAATTTCGAATGGCTAAGAAGTACCTAAAAAATGTTCAAAGTTCTTAATGATCAAGGGAAAGTCTATCAAAACGACCCTGTGATTCCACCTTACACCAAGCAGAATGGCTAAGATCAAAACCTCAGGTGATAGCACATGTTGGCAAGGATGTGAAGAAAGAGGAACTCTCCTCAATTTCTGGTGTGATTTGCAAACTGATATAACCACTCTGGAAAACATTTTGGAGGTTCCTCAGACAATTGAAAGTAGATCTACATGAAGACCCAGCTATACCATTCTTGGGAATATACCATTTCTTGTTTTTTTAAAGATTAATTAATTAATTAATAATCAAATAAATGTTTATGAGTACAGTGTAGCTGTCTTTAGACTCACCAGAAGAGGGCATCAGTTCTTATTACAGATGTTTGTCAGCCACCATTTGGTTGCTGGAAATTGAACTCAGACCTCTAGAAGATCAGTGAGTCAGTGCTTAACCACTGAGACATCTCTCCAGACTCCATTTCAAAAATTTTAACCTAGAATTGTTCCTATCTAAAGAAAATGCAGGGAAAAAATTGGAACAGAGACTGAA
>NW_021618879.1:42277-48198 GCF_004785775.1 Grammomys surdaster | reverse complement strand
TGACTGCTGCTATTTCCCTAGGGGTTATGGGACTATTTAGATGGTTTATCTGCTCCTGGTTTAACTTTGGGACCTGGTATCTGTCTAGGAAATTGTCCACTTCTTCCAGGTTTTCCAGTTTTGTTGAGTATAGGCCTTTGTAGTAGGATCTGATGACTTTTTTAATTTCTTCAGTTTCTGTTGTTATGTCTCCCTTTTCAGTTCTGATTTTATTATTTTGGATACTGTCTCTGTGCCCTCTGGTTAATCTGGCTAACGGATTATC
Organism: Grammomys surdaster; assembly: GCF_004785775.1. NCBI lineage: Eukaryota > Metazoa > Chordata > Mammalia > Rodentia > Muridae > Grammomys > Grammomys surdaster. Next base: position 47,933 of record NW_021618879.1, on the reverse strand, counting down.
TATCTTATTGATTTTCTCAAAGAACCAACTCCTGGTTTTATTGATATTTTATATTGTTCTTTCTGTTTCTATTTGGTTGATTTCAGCCCTGAGTTTGATTATTTCCTGCCTTCTACTCCTCCTGGGTGTATTTGCTTCTATTTGTTCTAGAGCTTTTAGTTGTGCAGTCAACTTGTTAGTGTGTGCTCTTTCCAGTTTCTTTTTGTAGGCACTTAGAGCTATGAGTTTTCCTCTTAGCACTGCCTTCATGGAGTCCCACAAGTTTTGGTATGATGTGTCCTCATTTTCATTGAATTCTAAAAAGTCTTTAATTTCTTTCTTTATTTCTTCCTTGAGCAAGTCATCATTGAGTAGAGAGTTGTTCAGTTTCCATGTGCACGTGGGTTTTCCATTGGTTTTGTCATTATTAAAGACCAGACTTATTCCGTGGTGATCTGATAAGATGCAAGGGATTATTTCAATCTTTTTGTATCTGTAGAGGCCTGCTTTGTGACCAATTATATGGTCTATTTTGGAGAAGGTACCATGAGGTGCTGAGAAAAAGGCATATTCTTTTGTTTTAGGATGAAATGTTCTATAGATGTCTGTTAAGTCCATTTGGTTCATAACTTCTGTTAATGTCAAAGTGTCTCGGTTTAGTTTCTGTTTCCATGATCTGTCCATTGCTGAGAGTGGGATGTTGAAATCCCCCACTAATATTGTGTGAGGGGTAATGTGTGTTTTGAGCTTAAGTAAAGTTTCTTTTATGTATGTAGGTGACCTTGCATTTGGAGCATAGATGTTCAGAATTGAGAGTTCACCTTGGTAGATTTTTCCTTTGATGAGTATGAAGTGTCCTTCCTTATCTTTTTTGATTAATTTTGGATGAAAGTCGATTTTATTTGATATTAGAATGGCTACTCCAGCTTGTTTCTTGGGACCATTGGCTTGGAAAATTGTTTTCCACCCTTTTATTCTGAGGTAGTGTCTGTCTTTGTCACTGAGGTGCGTTTTTTGTATGCAGCAAAATTCTGGGTCTTGTTTGTGTATCCAGTCTGATAGTCCGCATCTTTTTATTGGGGAATTGAGACCATTGATGTTAAGAGATATTAAGGAAAAATGATTGTGGCTTCCTGTTATTTTTATTCTTAGAGGTAAAGTTATGTTTGTATAGTTATCTTCTTTTGGGGTTGTTGGAAGATTACTTCCTTGCTTTTTCTAGGTTGTAGTTTCCCTCCTTGTGTTGGCGTTTTCCATCAATTATCCTTTGAAGTGCTGGGTTTGTGGGAAGATACTGTGCAAATTTGGTTTTGTCATGGAATATCTTGGTTTCACCATCTATAGTGATTGAGAGTGTTGCTGGGTATAGTAATCTGGGCTGACAATTGTGTTCTCTTAGGGTCTGTATGATGTCCGTCCAGGCTCTTCTGGCTTTTATAGTCTCTGGTGAGAAGTCTGGTGTAATTCTTATAGGTCTGCCTTTGTATGTTACTTGACCTTTTTCCCTTACTGCTTTTAGTATTTTTTCTTTGTTTTGTGCATCTGATGTTTTGATTATTATGTGACGGGAGGTATTTCTTTTCTGGTCTATTCTATTTGGTGTTCTGTAGGCTTCTTGTATGTTTATGGGCATCTTGTTCTTTAGGTTAGGGAAGTTCTCCTCAATAATTTTGTTGAAGATATTTACTGTCCCTTTAAGTTGGGACTCTTCATTCTCATCTATACCTATTATCCTTATGTTTGGTCTTCTCATTGTGTCCTGGATTTCCTGGATATTTTGAGTTAGGAGTTTTTTTGCATTTTGCATTTTCTTTGACAACTGTGTCAATATTTTCTACCGTATCTTCTGCATTTGAGATTCTCTCTTCTATCTCTTGTATTTGGTTGGTGATGCTTGCGTCTATGACTCCTGATCTCTTTCTTAAGTTTTCTATTTCCATGGTTGTCTCCCTTTGAGCTTTCTTTATTGTTTCTATTTCCATTTTCAGATCCTGAATGTTTTTGTTTAATTCCTTCTTTGTGTTTTCTTGCATTTCCTTAAGGGATTTTTGTGATTCCTCTTTAAGGGCTTCTACCTGTTTACTTGTACTTTCCTGTATTTCTTTAAGGAAGTTACTTATGTCCTTCTTATAATCCTCTATCATCATCATCAGAAGTGATTTTAATTCTGAATCCTGCTTTTCCAGTGTGATGGGGTGTCCAGGGCTTGCTATATTGGGAGAACTGGGAACTGATGATGCCAAGAAACTTTGGTTTCTGTTGCTTATGTTCTTTCACTTGCCTTTCGCCATCTGGTTAACTCTAGTGTTACCTGCCCTCACTGTGTAAGAATGGAGTCTGTATTTCCAGTTATCTTGCTTGTTGCAGAGCTCCTCAGAGTCAAGATGTCTCTGTGGTCTTATGATCCTAATCTCCTGTTTGGAAGTACTCCTGGGACTCAGGCCACCTCTTGGATCTGGAAATCTTTCTGCTCTGGATGCAGTGGTTCCTCTAGGATGGCTCATGATACGATGTCTCCAAAGTGCAAACCAGCTCGGTGTCTGCTGCTCTGAGTGCAGTGGCTCCTCTAGGATAGCTCAGGATTCAGTATCTCCACAGGAGCAGACCAACTCTGTGTCTGCCCCACCCCAAAGGAGAGCATCTTCTCTATCTCTTACAGCTGTCCAATTCCTGGAACACTCAATTGACCTTTTTTCCCTAGCTCTGCATCTTTTATGATGACCTTGGGTTAGCAAGTTAGCTGACCTGTATTTTTAACTGCTTGTATAAGGCTTTCTTCTATATTAACTTAAAATTTCTTCTTCACTTGTTTCTAGCTGCTTACTATCTGCTTAACTTTAAAAACCATGTATAGAAGGCTAAATAAAGGTTATTTCTATATTTAATTAAACTAGTACCTATCATGACCACAAGTTTGATTGATTGACTACTAACTTGCATTTCTTTTTTTACTGCTTATTTTATTTATTTACATTTCAAATGTATATCCTTTCCTGGTTTCTCTGCCCCCACAAACCCCCTAACCCAAATGTTATCCCCTTTTTTGGTCCCCCCAAAACTCCCTATCCCATCCCCCCTTCCCTGCTTCTATGAGGGCATTCGCCCACCCATCCTCCTACCCACCCCTGCCTCCCTGTCCTCAAATTCTCCTACACTTGGGCATTGAGCCTTCGTAATACCAAGGGCCTCTCCTCCCATTGATGCCCAACAAGGTCATCCTCAGCTTCGTATGTGGCTGGAACCATGGGTCCCTGCATGTGTACTCCTTGGTTGGTGGTTTAGTCCCTGGGAACTCTGGGGTACACAGGGGTCTGGTTGGTTGATATTATTGTTCCTCCTATGGGATTGCAAACCCCTTTAGCTCCTTCTGTCCTTTCACTAACACCTCCACTGAGGACCTCATTGGGGACCCTGTGTTCAGTCCAATGGTTGGGTGTGAGCATCTGTCTCTGTATTTGTCAGGCTCTGGCAGAGCCTCTCATGAGATAACTATGTCAGCCTCCTGTCAGCACGCACTTTTTAGCATCCATAATTGTGTCTGGGTTTGGTGTCACCTGAATTTTTGATCTTAGCTATTCTGATTGGTTTTAGGTGGAATCTCAGGGATGTTTTGATTTGCATTTCGATGATGACTAAGGATGTTGAACATTTCTCTAGGTGCTTCTCAACCATTTGAGATTCTTTAGTTGAGAATTCTTTGTTTAGCTCTGTATTCCGTTTTAAAATAGGGCTATTTTGTTCTCTGAAGTCTAACTTTTTGAATTCTTTGTATATATTGGATGTTATCCAATATATACAAACAATCCTAAGAACATTATACTAGATGCCTTTGTGTGGTACCCAGAATACAGATGGGTAAGCACTTACTAATGCCATCCAGGACCAGATGCAGCACTTTGAATCAGTACACCACAACATCTACTTCATCCAAAAGTTACTGGAGTGGAGGAGTTGGTCCTACAGAACCAGACAACATTACTGAATATGACTGGTCCTAAGTCCACTGGCCAACCCCAATCAAGGAGCTGCTGTGGCTGCAGTCCAAGTTGCTTGCCCTGCTGGGAGACAGAGAGCCCAGGGTAGTGGTGCTGGTTGTAGCCTATAATCACAAAGGTCAAAACTGGCCAGCCTTGGGGCAGCAAACATAGAGGGTGATGAGAGGTGTGGCAGTCTGGAGCACACATGGAACTTGCCTGCAGAAATCCTGCCTAGCCACAAGATTATCCTGATTCTAGGCAAAAGGAGGCTATTTGGGACAAGTGTTAGCAATGGTCCAGTATTTTTGGTGTGTCAGAAACCAAAATCCTTGAATCAGACCAATGACTTGTTGCAATGAATATTTGCATGTAAAGCTGTTTGGGCAAAAAAATACCATGTGACACTCTGCAGTTTCCAATGCCACTATTACAAATGAATATGAGATAGAGAGCTGGGAAATATGGAGGGTTGGAACAGTGACTGAGTGGTGGAGAGAGGTAGATCTGGAATTCGAGAGAGGGCTGCAGTGGATGTGGAACATGTTGTTGCTGAGTAGGGTTGAAAGGGTGGTGTGCAGCAGCCTGGACCCTTCACAGACTCATCCCTTGAACATGCTACCCAGTCACATGATTACCCTGGTTATGAGCAATGACAGGATGTTCAAGATGAAGAATGGTTCATTTTCTGGACTGGACCTCCTTGGAAGACCTCTATGGTCCATATTGTCCCTGGAGGCTACTCTGAAATTTGTGGCCTGCTGTCCCAGGCTGTGTTGAAGCAGTTCCTGTGGATGTCTTTGGTCATACAGCAGCTGGGGTCCATACTGATATCCCTGGCCTGAGTTACCACTTTGGTCTGATCCAACACCTGAGGCCATCTTGATGTTTGTAGGCTGTGATTCTGCTGGGAGCCATGCTGACATGAGTGGCCTGCTCAGCCATGTGAGACCTTGGTTACCACCAACTTCCATGTTTCTTTGGAGAACCATATCTGGGTCTATGGTCCTACTGTAGCCAGGGTCTGTGTTGATGTCTGTGGCCTGTGTTACTACCTAAGACTATGTGGCTGTTTGTGGTCTGTGCTTCAGTCTGAAGCCATGGTGGTGTCAGTGGGTTGTGCTGCTGCTGAGAGCCATGCTGGTGTGAGTGGCCTGGGCTGCCATCTGAGGCCTGTGCTGCCACTTAGGGCTGTGATGGTGTCTGAGGCCAGTATAGTAGCAGAGGGCTGTGCTGATGTCTGTGGTCTGTACTGCTACCAGCAACCATGCTGAGGTTTGTGGCATTCCCTAATGATGGAGACCATGTTGTCCACACTGTTGCCAGAAACCATGTGTAAGTTTGTGATCTGTGCTCTCACTGACTGTGAAGGAGAATTAAGCTACTTTTGTCATGGTATGGATGACTGTAGAATTTTACAGTTGAGAAAGAGGGACATAGAAGTTTTCTATGGTCTACCCCCAGATAACAGATTATATAGAAAGCCATTTTAGAGAATGTATAAAAAAATGTGATAAGAATACTGAAGTGTAGTTCTCCACAATTGATGGCTTTTGACGGGTGCAAGTAGGAAAGGACTCAATTTTCTTTAAGGGGCTAGCCACCAGAAGTTTGATCATGCTCCAGTGAGAATAGAGGCAACACAATTGGACCTGTTTCTTCTTCTTCTTCTTCTTCTTCTTCTTCTTCTTCTTCTTCTTCTT
>NW_021618879.1:39015-42267 GCF_004785775.1 Grammomys surdaster | reverse complement strand
CTTCTCCTTCTCCTTCTCCTTCTCCTTCTCCTTCTCCTTCTCCTCCTCCTCCTCCTCCTCCTCCTCCTCCTCCTCCTCCTCCTTCTACTTTTTGGCAGGGAAGTAAGGTCCCAAGCACAGGAGGAAGACCTGGGAGAACTGGGAAGTGAGGACCTGAGAAGTGAGAAGTTTATTATGTGAAATTCCCAAATAATCAATAAAAATATTATGAAAAAGTATATTGAACTAAATTTTTAGAAGGCATGATCTATAAAAATTGAAACACAGAATGACCATCATAGTGTTTACTCATCATAAGTGGATATTAGCTCTAAAGTAAAAGACAATGCTGTATTCTTCAGGCCCAGAAAGGCTAAGTAGCAAGGAGGCCTTAAGAGGGGCTACAAGGATCTCCCTGGGAAGGGGAAATAGAATAGATGTCATAGCTGGACTAGGGGTGAGTGGTATTGGGACAGGAGGAATCAGGTAGGTTGGAGGAAGGGAGAGAATACTGGAAGAAATGAAGAAATGACTGCAATTGGGAAGAATTTCAGGTGCAGGAGGAAACCTAGCACAATGGAAAATTCATGGAATCTAGGAGAGTAACCTCAATAAAAGATTTTTAGTAATGGGGGACATAGCGACTGAACCAGCCATCTTCTATAACCAGGTAAGGGCTTCAGAGGAGGGATTGGGTCACCAACCCAGCTACAAAACCTTCAACGTATAGTTTGGCCTGCCTGCAGAATGTGCTAGGACAGGAGGCTAGCAGAATTGTCATCAAAGAGACCACAATTAGACTTCATCCAGCAACTAATGGGAGCAGATGAAGAGATCCACAGCCAAACATTAGGCAGAGATTGGAAAAGTCCTGCTGAGGAGGGGCAGGAAGGATTAGAGGAACTATACATGTCATGGATACCACAAGAGCATGAACCATGTAATCAACTGACTTGGACTCAAGGGAATTTGAGAGATACGGATTGTGAAGGGTCTGACCTAGGTCCTCTGCATATATGTCTGTGGGGAATGATTAGCTTGGTGCATGGGCACACGGGCGTGGGTTTCTGAATCTTGTTGGGTGGTTGTGATCCCTGTGAGTCTGTCACAGCTTAGTCGGCTGGAATTGCAGCTCAGAGTGGCAGAAGCATGGGAATTTGACTGAGTTGGTTCTGCACAGCACTAGGCAGGCACTGGGCTGTGAGAAGCCACAGGGGCGCACCCGGGTGGGGAGAGAACTCAGTCTGAAGTTCCGCGGAGGGGGAGGGGCTCTTGAGTTGGGGATCCCCAGGCCAGAAGGTGTCCAGAGACTGACTGGTATCAAGCCCTTGGGCTCAGACGCTGCTGAAAGGCCAGAGAAGGACCAAAACTCTGGGCATGCAACTGGCCCACAACCAAGAGAAACGAAGGAGGGAGAGGGAAGCCCTGACTGAATTACAAACTGAACTGTAGAATTACAGTTGAGAAAGAGGGACATAGAAGTTTTCTATGGTCTACCTCCAGACAACAGATTATATAGAAAGCCATTGAAGACAATGTATAAAAAATGTGATAAGGATATTGAAGTGTAGTTCTCCACAATTTGTGGCTTTTGACAGGGGTGCAAATAGGGAAGGACTCAATTTTCTTTAAATTGTACACCACCTGCTAGCTAGCTTGCTTGAAGAGGCAGGCCTCCATGGCAGAACTCCATGGCAGGCCCCAAAAGACATGAGGGAGTCCATGGGTTTTACAGGCTTTATTTTCATGATAGATGGTAGTTGAATCTTGATGCACCTCCCTTTAGGTCAGGGCGGACCTGACTTAAATAGGGAGGGAGGAGGGTCTGAGAAAGAATACTTAATTAGCTACACGTATGCCCTCTGGCCTTTAGGTATCTCATTAATATGGAAATCTCTCGAGGCCAAGGCCTGTAGTCAAGCCCTCTACCTGTGCTAGGTGACACAACTGTCTTTGGGAGAGGCTGCATTGCTCTACATGACTGAATGGCACAGATCAAATGGAGGTCTTAGACCGGGTGTCAGGACCCTGGGTTCTGGGAGCGTAGCGAAATATATGCCGTCCCTCACAGGCATGGATACCTGTTGGGTCCCCGGGCTATTTCTAGCCAGTGTTTCTACTGAAAACCAAGCCATCCTATCACAGTCCCACATATGTCATGGCTGATTAGTTAGGGGTTCTTTTGGAAATCCTAACAGTGGGAGTAGGAGCTGTCCTTGACTCTTTTGCTTACTTTTGGGATCTGTTTCCCACTACTGGATTGCTTGATGTGATATATGCTTGGTTTTATTGTAGCTTGTTAATGTGGTGTGTGGTTGATGTCCCTGGGAGGCCTGCTGTTTTCTGATGGGAGTTGGCAAGGTTGATCTTGGGAAGAGGGTTAGTGGTGAGAGGCAGGGAGAGTAGAGGTAGAAGAAGCAGGAAAAACTATGGTTGGAATGTAATAAATGAGAGAAAAAATAAAAAAATGAAAATCAAACCAACTAACCAACCAATCCACTTCAATCGAATCCCTGAAAATTATGTAATTTTGTTTTTCTTACAGTTGAGGAAGCTCCATTATGTATATATACACAGATTTTTTCATGCATTTAGCTATTGATGGGTACCTAGGCCTATTATACTCATGGATATTGATTAATGCCATAATAAATGTGAATATGCACTTTTGTGGTATGCTGTATTTCCTTCAGGTATGTATTAAGGAGTGATATAGCTGAATCATATAGCATTTCTAGCTTTATTTTCTTGAGTAACAGTCATACTGTTATTTATAGCTGTCATATTAGTTTATATTCACATGAGCAGAGAATTCTTTTCATTTGTCTCATTGCTAGCATTATTATCATTTGATTTTTGATGTCACATATTTGGGGATGCTATTAGTTTCTTTTCTGTTGCCATGATAGAATGACACAATAAAGGTAGTTTTAAGAGGAAGAATTTATTTGAGTTTATGGTTCCAGGGGGATAAGGGTCATCATAAGCCAGGAGTGGTGGTGTACAACTTTCACTTTTTAGTACTTAGAATGTGGAGGCAGGAGGATCTTTGTGAGTTTGAGGCCAGCTTGATTTATATAGTGAGTTCCAGGCCACATAATGCAATCCTATCTCACATAAACAAACAATTGAACAGAGTCCATTATTTTATTATGACAGCAAATGGCAGGCATGGCAGTTAGAACAGAAGCTGAAAACACATACTCAAATACAGAGAAGAAGAGAAAGAGAGAGAGAGAGAGAGAGAGAGAGAGAGAGAGAGAGAGAGAGAGA
>NW_021618879.1:26166-39005 GCF_004785775.1 Grammomys surdaster | reverse complement strand
AGAGAGAGAGAGAGAGAGAGAGAGAGAGAGAGAGAGAGAGAGAGAGAAGAGAAAGAGAGTGTCTGGGCCTGACATGGAGTTTTAAAACCTCAAAATCCAGTCTCAGAGACATACCTCTTTCACTCTTCCAACAAGGCCACATCTCCTAATCCTTCCCAAACAGTTCCACTAACTAGGGACCAAGAATTCAAATATTAATTGAGCCCATAGGAGCAATCCACATATACATCTTGCAGTCTCCTTTCTACTAAAGTTAATTTTTTCACTGCTTCCTTTGTTAGCTGTCTCAAGTCGTCTAAGTCTGAATCTCCTTGTAATGTTTGAAACAAATTACAAACTCTCGAATTAAATACTTAGATAAATAAATCCCATTGACAGGTTTGCTGCCTTTCTCAATGGTTAATGTTCCAGAATGAAAGATACACACAGAGCTTTTATATTTTAATATGCCTTATACAGTTCAATTGCTGGGCCACTGCATAATCTCCACATGGTTAGTTTTGAGTTATTACTTACTAAATTCTGTGTTCTATTTTGGTGGCTCTAGACCCAGAGGGCTGCCCAACTGGGCTGTGTTCTGGGTCACAGTCTTCTGGCTCCTTCCCATGGCTGTTGTGCTTCTGTGTCCTGCACTATTCTCAGGCATTGTGGATCTTCTCTTCCACACTCTCCTGCATGGCAAATCTCCCTCCTCTTTCACTCCTTGTGGTACTATCCTTCAACAGAATGTTTTGTTCTTAGAAAAACTGCAGAATGTTACTTTGCAGACAGCAGCACAAGGGAAGTCTCAGCCAGGGCATAGCAGCCCTTTGGGGGTCCTACAAGTCCGCCGTTTTTATTTTATAGGTGAATAGCATCTGTCTTAGGTCACCTTCCATCAATACCAATTACCTGTCATTGGGAATCCCTGCCAGCCTCAGGGCCCATGTCTTAGGTAGGTAAGGACTGCAAAGGAGTTGCCTGTCATTGACTAACTATTCTCAGTAAAGGCTGAGCCAAACCTGGGCAGAAAGGTTCTCTCATGCCAGCAACATGAACACCTGCTTAGTAACTGCCTGGGACTAGATCTGCTGTCTGGGAAAGCGGCAAAGAAGTTTCAATCCTGCTGTGGCTGCCCCAAAGGCTAGGAGTCCCAAAGACAAGGACCTCTAGCCCATCCTTTAAGGAACCTTCCTGCCAGTTTGAGTCCTGCTAGAAACTTCTCTCCATAGATAGGTTACACACAAGTAACATTAATAGCTGATGAGTAACATGAAGAAATTGTTGGTTTCTCAAAATTAGCAGCAGCTTTTCCAGTAGTCTTGTTGGTGGGAACTATGACCAACCAGGTCAAGCTGCTTATCCCCATTGACATCAGAACTGGGGGGTTCTTCAAAAGGCTCCAGTAGATCTCCACTTGGGTGAGGCTGCATAGTGACAGGGCATACACAAAACTCCAGAATCCAAACAGGACTTTCAGCATCTTTAGAAAAAACACAAACAGAACCTCTCATCCTGACTAATACAGGGTTAAGGCCTTACCATACACCTGATGACAGTTGTTTCCATTTCACTAAGCCCAGTACCTTTTGGGCTCATTTCCAGTGTCGGTCTGCTGCAGACAATGCATCCTTATCCACTAATAAAAAATTTAAAATATATAAAATAAAGGATAATCTTACATGAGGTTAGGTAAACTCCCCCTTTTTTGTTTTTTCAAGATAATTTTTCAAAGTTAAATGTGCTCTTTCCACTATAGCCTGGCCTTTAACGACTGAGACATCTCTCCAGCCCTGAGTTACTAGTTAAACCAAATTTCTATTATCAAAGTTGAATTTTTAATCATACCCAATAAACACTTTTTCTACATAAAACAATGAAACAAAAACAGACAATTAACAGGTTTGCACACCAAGGACAGACAATAGACAGGAAAATAGACTAAGGATTTCTCCAGTAGGAGCCAGAGAGAAAGCAAGACATATCCCAGGAGGGCTCTGTAACAGTCTTTTCTTTCTCTTTTGCTAACACAGCCTGAGAGAGAACAACTGCTCTTCTAACACCCCCCCCATGTTCAAGGTCTAAATTGTCATCTCCTTCTTAGGAAGTATCACACAAAGCCTCAAAACTCCTGAGTTACTCTCTTTTAGTACCTGGGAATTTGCTTTGGCTAGATTTTCTATGTTAGCCCATGTTTCTTCTTGCTCTTTCATTTTTAGCTCCTCTTTGAGTTTCTCTGCTTTGAACTGCTGGGTGTAGTCATCAAAGAGTTTCTGGCTCATCTCCATGAAGAGTTTCAGAGCATTGTATATCAAGCCGTATATTGTCTTGTTCCAGTGGGTCTCTGAATTGTGGTATAAGGATGGAAACATGATGGGCAGAATTTTCACTGCATTGTCTCTGATTAAGCTCATGATGTGCTCATTATTTCAGTAACAGAGTGTCCACTCTGCCGCCTGGAAGTGAGGACTGGAAACACATTTGGCTAACTGTCAGAAAAGAGGCTCCACAATCTTCACAAATTCTGACGGTTCAATTACATGCAAAATTTCTTCTAATCCATTTAAGAACATTACTTCTTTTGGACTGTGAGTCTTTGGCCAGTATTTGAGAAGTGCCATTACCACTGGTTCAGTGAGGGTGCTGTTCTTCTCTAAAAACTGCATGACACAGTACACCAGCTTGGGATGGTAGACACTCAGGGACCTCACTTTGTATAAGGGCAGCAACACCTTCAACAGGAAAATCTTGTGCTCTTCCTTTAGTGGTAAGGCAAATCCATTAATTATACTTCCCAGAATCTCCAGTAATTCTGCTATGCCATTGTGGTGCTCTGTCTCATAGACAAATCTATAAAATATATTATTGATCGTGGATTAAAACTTGCGCGGGTACAGGGCAGGTCAGGCATGCTTGCGCCCTGTGGTCATTGCTGTCTTTGGAGCAGTGGTAGAGTCAGCGGCCCATGGGACTCAGTGGAACAAGCCGCCCGTGAACCGTGGGTGAAGGGAAAGAACTCACATGCATGGTGCGTGGGAAGGGTGACTGTTCGGCCTTGTCCACTCACTGCGGTGATGGCAGGGTTCCAGGAGCAGGAGCACAGGGACCCAGTGCGACCCGTGGCGGGGGAGGGAGTCCCAGGAGCAGGGACAGAGGCAGCCCATGAAGGCATGGGTGCACGGGCCACTGCTGCTGGGGAGGGAGCCCCTCGGATGGCTGCAACAGGGAGAGAATCTTTCCCTGTGGGCGAGGTTCCCACTTACACAAGAGAGTCCAAAGTTCCAGGAGACACATGGAATCAAAGACATGGAAGTTTTATTGGTCATGGTAGTTGTATGTGGACGAAGTGCTCTCCCACAAAATGCCAGGAGGGGCCCCCTTATATTGGGGAGCGGGAAAGAGGAGGGGCTAGGGAGATGAAAACTTAGTTATCTATGTCCCTAGCCTTTAGGTAATTCATTAATATGTAAATCTTGAGGCAGAGGCCTGTTAGTCACGCCCTTTACCTGTGCCTTACGTGACCCACCATGCAGGTTAAATGAAGGTAGGACTGCATGTTAGATCTCTGGGTTCTGGGGGCGTTGCCAAACACCCCACAATGTCTTCTACAGCCTGACATCCAACTCTCTTCTCTTTCATAAAAGAAGGGGAACCTCTGAAGGTATAGGTTTAGGAGAAATATATAGGCCACATGTGGGGGTGTTATTCCTACTCGACCAATGACTGTGGGCTTCTCTATGGGAGGGACTGTGGAGGGCTGAAACTGAGAGAGCTAGAGGCCTAGGAAGAGCTTGAACACCTTCCATCCCAGTGGGTATACCCAGGGTGTCGGGGTTCTAAAGCTCTTCTATCAGGCATCTGACCTTTTCTCGTAGCTCACTGCCCCACAACTCCCCCTCTTAGGAGAGGTGTCAACTATAGTGAAAATTTTGGGTGAGGAAGTCAAAAGAAAACACCACACAGGCCAGGGGGTATAGCATAACCAAGCCAAGGGTAATGGAAATTGAGGGTTGGGTTGGGAAAGCAAGGAATCGTTGAATCAATTAAATACATATTGTACAATGCAAGAGTAATGACATCTGATTAATCTAAATAGACATTATGTTTTCTTCACTAACATGTTGCTTTAGCTATGTAACTTTGGTAAGAGAGTTCACCTACAGCTGGAAGGTCTGGATCTGTCTTCCATCTCAGTGTGTGTTTCTGTGTCTTAGTGAGCATCTCTGGGTTTTCAGTCAGACGAGATGGCTAGGAGAAAGCAGCTTGGCAGGTTCCAGAAGGTGGTGCTGTCTCTGGATCTCAGTGTCAGCATGTCTCTGGAGTTTGCAGTGTGACAAGATGGCTGGGGAGGAGGCTGATTGGCATCTCAGGCAGGTTCCAGAAGATGGTGTTGTCTCTGTTGAATCTGTGGGTATAATCCCAGGGAAGCAGCATCTCCGGCAGGGAGATGTCTGGAAAGCCTGGATATCGAGCATTAAATTACTTGGGAGCATGTACATCTTGGAAAGGCAAAGGTGTTTGAGGAAATTTTAGTATCTGGAAGGTATCTTTGAGTCTGTTTTTGGATGGCTTAAGGAGAAGAACATTGTATTAATCATGTACCTGGGATAGGCAGCAACAGTTTGTCTGTGAAAGGAAATTAGTTGTTAATTAAAAGCCGAAAGATGGTGATCAGCATGTTGATTTAACCTGTGGAAGTAGAATCAGATGACTTTTGAACCTTGAAGAAAATTTTAAATGTTGAAGAAAGTGTTGGACATACATTAGAAGTATTAGAGGGAAAAGGAAATATTAAAACAAAATGTGAAAAATTTTTGTTTTGAAAATCACGAACATTGTTGGTTTAGATGTTCCTATTTGGGAGAAAAGTATTAATGGGTTTAGAAGCAGTGGGGGAGGGGCCTGCTCTGCCATGTAGTGGCTGGGTGCTCTAGCAGAAGCCAGGGTATTCCCCATTTGTTTTTCGTAGAGAAAGAGAAGAAAGGCCAACTTTGAAGAAAAGTTCAAAGTGGGAAACATAGGGGCTTGATAGGAGAGTCAGAAGAAGTGAGATTCTGTGTCAAGGTCTAAGCCATGGGAGGAAGACATCTGGAGGCTGGCATGGAGCCAGCAGCTCTTGGCAGAAGAGGTGCACCTGAGGTGCACGGGTGTGGGGTTGTCCATGTCTCCTGTTTGGAGCAGATATCTCAGGGAGGTGGAGATCTCTGCAGTGGAGCAGAAGCAGGCACAGAAAGATTGGTTGTGTTCATCTCACATTGTGCCAAGTAGATGCGGCAGGGATCATACTCGGGCTGGAATGAACTCAGCCAGATTTCAGCGGGCATGGGCTCAAGGCTTTCAAATGGGAATCTCTGTTCTGGGCCCCAGACGCCATGGGGGGTTGGATGCGCAGCAGGATAGAGACTGTGGGGGCCACATGGCATTGTGTTTGGACAAGCCAGCATGCTGATATTGGCCTCTGTTCTGGGGGTCTATGGACGGCGCAGCAGGATGGAGGCAGGGAATGCATGCACAGCCTGTGCTGAGGAAACAGGAGAGTCTAGACACCATGCCCTGTTGGAAGTATGCTTGTTTGGTGGTAGCGGCCCATTCATTCTTGAAGTCTGTGAGTGTCTGTGCCCCATGTTGTGCACCAGCTGTGGGTTAAAACTCATGAAGGGCAGCTGTTTGGCCTCTTCCACTAGCCGTGGTGATGGCAGGGTCCCAGGAGCAGGGTCACAGGGACCCAGTGTGGCCAGGTGGTGGGGGAGGGAGTCCCTGGACCAGGGACAGAGGCAGCCCGTGAAGGCATGGGTGCACGGGCCACTGCTGCTGGGGAGGGAGCCCCACGGATGACTGCAACAGGGAGAGAATCTTTCCCTGTGGGCAAGTTTCCCACTTACACAAGAGAGTCCAAAGTTCCAGGAGACACGTGGAATCGAAGATATGGAAGTTTTATTGGTCATGGTAGTTGTATGTGGATGAAGTGCTCTCCCACAAAATGCCAGGAGGGGCCCCCTTATATTGGGGAGCGGGAAAGAGGAGGGGCTAGGGAGATGAAAACTTAGTTATCTATGTCCCCAGCCTTTAGGTAATTCATTAATATGTAAATCTTGAGGCAGAGGCCTGTTAGTCACGCCCTTTACCTGTGCCTTATGTGACCTACCATGCAGGTTAAATGAAGGTAGGACTACATGTTAGATCTCTGGGTTCTGGAGGCATGGCCAAACACCCCAGGATGTCTTCTACAGCCTGACAATTGATCTGTTTTCTGATGTAAGCACACAGGCCTAAGAATTTCACATAGATTCTGTGCAGGGTCGTTTTCAGAAAATCTCTCTCCCGAGGATCCTCACTGTCAAAGAGTTCTAGAAGCTGCAATACAAACTTCTGATCAATATATTTCTTTTCTATAATTGGGCTGGAAATCTGGAGACTCTAAAAATCTTAAGAAAAATTCTTAAACAAGCTGTGGATGAGGCCAGGCTGCTTCTAATGTTGGTTCATCTCCTCCTGGGTCGAATTCTGCTTCTGTAGGATTGGAGGAGGGTGACAAGGTTCGGAACATATTAACTGCAAACACGTGGATAGCTTTGGGGTAAATGGGCTCTGTGATTGCGTTCCAGTTGTGGGTGACATATTCCACCATTTTTCTTAGTGCAGCTCGTTTTACTTCTTTCCACTTCACGTCACTCAGTGGGTCAGTAGCAAAGTCAAAGAGGACACAACAATGATGTAGCTTCTGGATGAAAAGCTTCTCTTGACCCACAGGAGGAACATCTTGTAAAGATGGGAATTTTTGCAGTTCTCTATTATTGCTGACATTAAACAGTGAAGAGTTCTGCCATTTGTTTTTCTTCACAGGGGCTACAATTGGCTGAGGGACTGATACTTTTATTTTAGTAGATTTAGAAGACTGGACAGCTCCAGGGCTGTTTTTCCTGCTGGCTATCTCTACTTCTGCTATATCTTGTCCTTCTTTTGAACCTTTTTCACTTTTCACTAGTTTTGGTGGTTCTTTCTCTTTCTTGTTTTTATTTGTCATGGCTGGTGTGGACCGAAGCCTCTGCAGCTCCTACAGCCACCCACCACCACTGCTGCTGCAGCAGCAGAAATGCCCCGGTCTGGCCATCATGCCACCACCATCACTGGGGGACTGAGTTGCTCGTCCGCTCTCACTTCCCCTTTTCCAGGCTCCCCTTCCAATTTTTTGACCTTGCATTTCTTCAATTTTTCCTTTTCTAAAGTTTTTCCCTCATCCTCAGAACTGGAGCTATTCTCCACCTCATGCAAGGATTTCTTAGCTGCATCATCCTGTGCCACTACTTGTAGGGAGGAAGTCCTAGTTCCCATGGTGCAATCAAAATGATCAAACTCTCTTAGTGCTACTTACTACTTTCAGTTTGATCCCACGCCGTTTCTCCAATATGTTCCACTCACTGAGCCGGCTGACTGGCTTCTTCCAGGAATGATCCCGTCAGGTTCTCCTCTCTTTCCTGATCTTGGTGGAAACTCCACTTGACAGCTCTGGTGCTGCCTGTGGTACCGAGCTCGGGCACAGGCCTGGGGGAATTAAAGAAAGACTCAGACTCAGGTCATCCGTTATGAGAGAATGCCAAAGCTTTTACTGAGCAGGTTCAATATATACACCAAGCCAGGGAAGGAAAAACACAAACTCAAGGAAAAACAGGAACTCAACTGGGGGGCAATAGAATGTCAAGTATAAATTCCCTTTCTGGGGCAACATCTTTCAACAGGATGTTTTGTTCTTAGAAAAACTGCAGCATGTTACTTTGCAGACAGCAGCACACGGAAAGTCTCAGCCAGGGCATAGCAGCCCTTCGGGGTCTTACACATATGTATGAAAGAAGAAAGTTATGCATATTGCCTAATGGCACAAATGTTCCAAACAATAAATATCTTAAAAGTATACACAGAAGACTAACAGTTAAGTGAGTGTATAGGCAGCAATGTTCAGGATGCAGTAGATTATTTTAGATCCTCAAATTATTGTACCATATAGCCAAATTGGAGAAGCTCCTAGTGTGAGATACCAGCCATTAATATAACCTAAAAAATTAGGGAAGACTTCTTGGAAAAGACACTTTTAAGTTGATAGCTATCAAACTTCAATAGAAGTCAGGTAACATTCAAAGGAGAAATTGGAAAAAAAGAAACTAAACTTCAAGGTCATGTTGGAAGGTTTTGAACAAATACCACCTTACTGGTTTTCTTCTCTTCCAGTGGGACCTAGTATGTGGATCTCAGACATTGAACACAGTGCTTCAGTTTTTACTCATGGCTGGCATATTGGTAGAAAACATCCTAGGTGGCCATTTGACAGACAGTTGTGTGGGTTGGCCTACAAGACTCTCCATATGAATTTTCACCACTTTGTGAGTAATTGATTCAGCATAAAGCAGTTATAGCAAACTATTGTGTTCTAGGATCCTGATATAGAACTAAAGAAAGACAGTTGAGATGGTGTGAAGAACAGTCTCACTTTGAGTGGCTTAGTGAAACAGATCCTTTTTATATGTACTTGCCTACATATAATACTTTTTGCCAGTAATGGGAATAGTCATATAGACTTAGTGGCTTCTTAGGACCTTCTGAATCCAGTTGTCAGCCTAAGGAGATTGAAATTAAAAATGAGAGAATCTGGAATGTAAAAAGAGGTACTTTTACATTTAAATCCTGAATAGATCAAGGGCAACTTAAGGGAGAAAGGAGTATTTTGGCTCATAGTTTGAGGGCACAGCTATCTCTACATCGATGGCTTGGTGAGGTAAGTAACTTGGGCCAATGACAGTAGAAACTTGAGCTTATAGAATCACATCTTTGAAGACCAGGAAACAAAAATGGGACATGAAGTGGGGGCTATCTGTAAGCAATAAGAAATATCCCCCACCAAGAGGCTACTTCTTCCAATAAGGCACCACTTCTTAAAGGTTCTACAACATTCCAAAATAGTGCAACCAACTGGGTGTCAAGTGTTTAAGCCTTGGATGGACATTTCACATACTATCATCATACCAGTTGCTGCACCTTCCCTAAAGTCATGGTTTATAGAGTATGACATTTATGTTTATATATCTTTAAATACACTTATTTTCCTGAGAAAGTGTTTACTAGGTAACCCAGATTTGTCTGGAACTCAACATGACTGGCTCTGGCTGACTTTGAACTCAAGATGACTTTCCTGTCTAAGACACTTGAATTCTGGTATTATAGGCATGAGATAATAGACTTGTCTTTTAGTTGATAGTTTATACGTGTGTGCCACTATTTTTTTTCTATGCACTGTATTTTGGGGATATAGGCGCACCCTTCTGGTACTTACAGTTCATGGTTTAACTGACCAAACATTACAGTCAACAGACTTTTCATCATCTCACTTAATGCATTACTTATTTATACATTTTAGTTTACTCTGAAAGGAATTACAAATTTAGGAATCATGCATGTGTTGTATAAATACTCATGAAATATATAATTCATATAATTCATGTTATAATGTGAACACATTTCTGAGAGTTCATCAGTCATCAGTTTTGCTAACTTATTAATATGGTTGCTCATATTCCTCCATTGCTGGTGGGCTTATAAACTGGTATAAACACTCTAGAAATTAATCTTGCGGTTCCTCAAAACATTGGAAGTGGATCTACCTGGAGATCTAGCTATACCATTCTTGAGCATTTATCCAAAAGATGCCCCATCATATTACAGGGGCATGTATTCCACTATGTTCATAGTAGCCTTATCTGTGATAGCCAGAAGCTGGAAACAACCCAAATGTCTCACAATGGAAGAGTGGATACAGAAAATGTGGTTCATAAGCACAATGGAATACTACTTAGCTATCAAGAACAAGGACATCCTGAGTTTTGCAGGCAAATGGATGGAACTACAAAATATCATCCTGAATGAGGTAGCTCAGACCCAAAAGGACATGCATGGTATGTACTTACTAATAAGTGAACATTGGCCAAAAAGTACAGAATACTTAGGATACAATCTACAAAAATTGAGAAGGTTAACAAGCAGAAGGACACAGTCTCACTTAGGAGGGAGAAGAAAACAATCATGGGAGGATGAGGGAGGGAACAGAATAGGAGAGGGGAAGAGGAGGGGAAAGGGGGAGCATGACCAGGTATGAGGGGTGGAGACAGGATAGAAGCCTGAGGGCCAGCAGAATGAATGGAAATATGCAACCTGGGGTGGGGAGAATGGCACATTGGAGAACCCTGTAGAATGTCCAGAGATCTGGGAGGTAAGAGACTCTTAGGACTCAAAGGGAGGAACCTTAAATAAAATGCCCAACAGTGGGGAGAGGGAACTCATAGAGTCCACCTCCAGTAGAAAGACAGGGCATCAAGTGGAGGGATGGGGTTGCCATCCCACAATCAAAAACTCTGACCCAGAATTGCTCCTGTCTAAAAGAATTGCAGAGACAAAAATGGAGGAGGCTGAAGTGAAGGAGATCCAGTGACAGGCCCAAATTGGGATCCATCTCAAGGAGATGCTCCAAGGCTGGGCTCTATTATTGATGCTATGGCATGCTTACAGACAGAAGCCTAGCATGCCTGTCCTCTGAGCGTCCCAACAAGCAGCTGACTGAGACAGATGCAGATAATTACAGCCAACCATTGGACTGAAGTCCAAGACCCTGTAGTTGAATTAGGGAAAGGCTGGAAGAAGCTGAGGAGGCGACCTCTTAGGAAGACTAGCAGTCTCAAGTAACCTGGAGCCCTGAGATCTCTCAGACACTGAGCTACCAACCAGGCAGTATACACTATCTGGTAGGAGACCCTAAACACATATACAGCAGAGGACTGCCTGGTCTGGCATCAGTGGGAGAAGTAGGGAGGCTTGACTTGAGTGTTGGGGTTAGGGGTTCGAGACATGGAAACAGGGGTGGGTCATGGGGCAGCTAGGAGCACTGGGATGAAGTACTGTGGAAGGGCAGATTGGGAGGGGGCAATGATTAGATTGTAAAAAAATAAAAGTAATGAAAAATCAAATCAAAACATAACAAAAACTCCCAACCAACCACTGAACCAAGACAAGACAAGACAAGACAAGACAAGACAAGACAAGACAAGACAAGACAAGACAAGACAAGACAAGACAAGACAAGACAAGACAAGACAAGACTCTCAGTACATGTATTTTTTGTTCAATTGGGCAGAAATTCTATGGTCTATTAAATTCAAAATTCTGTTTTCCTATATTACACTTCTCAATAGTACAATCCTTCATTTCTGCTGGGGTCCATCTTTGATGCAAAATCAGGGTTCTCAACTGAAAGCAGGGATATCTTAAAGCCATGTAAGAAAACACAGGCAATGTTTTGGGTACAAGCTGAAGGTTACGTTGTAGAGAGAAAAGTATAGATACTGGGTATATAGAATCCTTTTTAGACATATAAAATATTCTTTAGGCTTTCTTTAGGAATGTGGAAAGACCAGTCACCATTACTGGAACTGGCCGACCCGCAAAGAGAAAGGAAAGAATGCAATTTAGTCAGGTGGAACCAAGCTGAGAACCATAGTGACAGGGCAAGGGCGAAGTGACAGGGCAGGACTACATTCTTGAGAAAGATAAGCGTACAGAGAGTTTTCATCTGATCCTGACTCATGTAGGTTGGGTTCCTTTGGAATGTTCCACTATTTTTATGTTATACCACCCTAGCAACCCCCTCACCCCCTCCTCATTTCCTTGGTTTGTGGTTTTTCCCTTTAAAAACACCCCTCAAACTGGCAGTCGGGGTCAATTCAGCTCCTGCGTGGGCATACGAATTGACTGGCAGCTAGTTGTCACGCCCTAATAAACAACCTCGCAATTGCTCCGGTACATGGTGTCTCGAGCAGATTACTGGGTGGTCGCAACTTTCTGAGACTTGAGTGAGGGTCTCCCCTCTGCGGAGGTCTTCAACATCTAGAGGCTTGAGGTTACTGTCTCCTTCTCCCTCCCCTCCCCTCCCCATCTCTGTTGCACTCTCCCACTCCCTTTTCCCCTCCTCCTGCCCCCCTCTCTCACAGCTCTGTGTCCACTCACTGGAGCTTGCTCTCTCCTCAGGCTGGAGGTTGCGCTCTCTGTTTTGCTGGCACATGCACTTACTCAACCTCTGTGTGCTCTCCTTTCTCACTCACACACTCCTCATCTCCCTTGCCCCAGTCTTTTATTGTTACTCAAAAGGCAAGTAGAGAAAAAGACATTGTATAATCATTACCAGATCAAATTCAAAGAATGACCACATCTCACAAAGAATTAAGAATTAAGAATTGCACTTGTTCCCTGAAGTTTCAAGCTTTCCCTATTCCCGGGCATGTGGCCAAAGTAAAGATTGCAAACTTATTACTTAAACTTTAACTATTAACTTATTATACTTCAGAGCTCAAAGTTCCCAGGTCAGCTACATGTGATTCTCTGTAAAGCTCTCATAATAAATGACAAGGGCAGAAGTGCCAGGCAATGGTTAGAGAGAATCAGGTTAATCTGTAATTCAGTTCCACTAGCTTCTGTTTCTGTATGTTACACACAACAACTCAATAGCTTTTGCCTTTCTGAATTAAAATATTCTGTGTTTGTGTTTCCTTATTCCATTTTTTCCCTTATCCCAATGACTGTTTCTTCTTATACGAATGCTTTTTCATAATTTCAAAAAATTCATTCACTCTCTGGTAATGGACCCTGTATGACTCCAGCGGTATGTGGTTCTGTCTCATTTTCTTAATTTTTCTTTCTTTCTTTCTTTCTTTCTTTCTTTCTTTCTTTCTTTCTTTCTTTCTTTCTTTCTTTCTTTCTCTCTCTCTCTCTCTCTCTCTCTCTCTCTCTCTCTCTCTCTCTCTTTCTTTCTTTCTCTCTTTCTTTCT
>NW_021618879.1:23995-26066 GCF_004785775.1 Grammomys surdaster | reverse complement strand
CTCTCTCTCTTTCTTTCTTTCTTTCTTTCTCTCTTTCTTTCTCATTTTAAAATCTTTTTTACAATTCAGTTGTTATCCTGTCCTGGTAATACTTTATCCCATACTTCCTCCTCTGTCTCCAAAAGGATGTCCCTACCCTCATCCCACTAGACCTTCCCACTCCCTGGGGCCTCAAGTCTCTCTAGGGTTAGGGGCTTCTTCACTCATCGAGGCTGGACCAGGCAGTTCTCTGCTGTATATGTGTTGGGGACCACATATCAGCTGATGTATGCTGCCTGGTTGGTGGCTCAGTGTCTGAGAGATCTCAGGAGTCCAGGTTAGATGAGACTGCTGCTATTCCTATGGGGTTGCCCTCCCCTTCAGCTTCTTCCAGCTTTTTCCTAATTTGATCACGGGGTCCCAGCTTCAGTCCTTTGGCTGGTTGTAAGTATCTGCATCTGTCTCAGACAGCTGCTTGCTGGGTCTCTCCAAGGACAGCCATACTAAGATCCTGTCTGTAAGCACACCATAGCATCAGTGATAGTGTCAGGCCTTGGAGCCTCTCCTTGAGATAGATCCCAAGTTGGGCCAGTCACTGAACTTCCTTTCCCTCAGTCTCTTCTCCTTTTGTGTCCCTGCAGGTTTTTTAGATAGGAAAAATTCTGGGTCAGTTTTTGACTGTGGGATGGCAACCTCATCCTTCCACTTGATGCCTTGTTTTTCTACTGGAAATGGGCTCTACAAGTTCCCTTTCCCCACTGTTGGACATTTATTCTAAGGTCCCTCTCTTTGAGTCCTGAGAGCCTCTTACTTCCCAGGTCTCTGGTATGTTCTATGGGGTCTCTCCTCCTACCTTCTGAGGTTGCCTGTTTCTATTTGTTTCTGCTGGCCCTCATGGCTTCAGTTCTGTTTCCCGCTTCCAGTGGCTGATCATTTTCTCTGTTTTCCAACCGTGGCCCCTCTTTCACCCAGGTTGTTCTCTTCTTCTGCACCCCTATCCCCTGTGGTTGCTTTCTTCTCCCTCCCAAGTGGGATTGAGGCATCCTCACTTGCAACCTTCTGCTTGTTAACCTTGAGTTCTGTGGATTGTATCCTGGAAATTCTGTACCTTTTCGGCTAATGACTACTTATTAGTGAGTACATACCATGCATGTTCTTTTGGGTCTGGGTTATCTCACTCAGGATGATATTTTATAATTCCATCCATTTGCCTGCAAAACTCAGGATTTCTTCATCCTTAATAGCTGAGTCTTATTTCATTGTGTAAATGGACCACATTTTCTGTATCCATTCTTTCATTGTGAGACATCACAATTGAATTCTTGGGCATTTCGGCTAGTCTCATCTTGGTTGGGTCCTGGGAGCCTCTTATATTCCTGGCATGTGGAGCTTTCTGGTGGCTATTCCCAGTTCCCCATCCCCAGCTGCTACATACCTCTGTTCAATTTGCTAACCTGTATATTGTCCCCATCTCTTTCTATACCTGATCCTGTCCCCCATTTTTTCCCTGTACCTCCTCTCTTCTTTCCAAGTCCCTCCCACCCTCAACCTCTTGCAAGTATTTTGTTCCCCCTTTTCCTTCTTGAGCTTCATATGATCGGTGACTTGTGTAATGGGTATTCTAAGCTTTTTGCCTAATATCCACATATCAGTGAGTATATACCACTTGTGTTCTTTTGTGACTGGGTTACCTAACTCAGGATGATATTTTCTAGTCCTGTCCATTTGCCTAAGAATTTCATGAATTCATTGTTTTTAATAACTGAGTAGCACTCTATTGTGTACATGTATCATATTTTCTGTATCCATTCCTCTGTTGAGGGACATCTGGGTTATTTCCAGCTTCTGGCTATTATAAATAAGGATTCTATAAACATAGTAGAGCAAGTGTCCTTGTTATATGTTGAAACATCTTTTGCGTATATGCACAGGGGTGGTATAGCTGGGTCCTCATGTAGTACTAGAGGAACCACCAGCATGATTTCTTTTCTTTTCTTTTCTTTTCTTTTCTTTTCTTTTCTTTTCTTTTCTTTTCTTTTCTTTTCTTTTCTTTTCTTTTCTTTTCTTTCCTTCCTTCCTTCCTTCCTTCCTT
>NW_021618879.1:0-23895 GCF_004785775.1 Grammomys surdaster | reverse complement strand
GTTTGTTTCTTTCTTTCTTTCTTTCTTTCTTTCTTTCTTTCTTTCTTTCTTTCTTTTTTCTTTATTTTTGGTTTTTCGAGACAGGGTTTCTCTGTGTAGCCTTGGTGGTTGTCCTGGAACTCACTCTGTAGGCCAGGCTGGCCTCGAACTCAGAAATCCACTTGCCTCTGCCTCTCAAGTGCTGGGATTAAAGGCTACCAGCATGATTTCTAGAGTGGTTATACCAGCTTGCAACCCATCAACAATGGAAGGGTGTTTCTCTTTCTCTGCATCCTTGCCAGTATCTGCTGTCACCTGAGTTTTTGCTCTTAGCCATTCTGACTGGGTGTAATGTGGAATGTCATGTTGTTTTGATTTGCGTTTCCCTGATGACTAAGGATGCTGAACATTTCTTTAGGTGCTTCTCAGCCATTCTATATTCCTCAGTTGAAAATTCTTTGTTTAGCTCTGTATCCCATTTTTTAATAGGGTTATTTGGTTCTCTGGAGTCTAACTCTTTGAGTTCTTTGTATACATTTGATATTAGCCCTCTATCAGACAGAGGATTGTTAAAGACCTTTTCTCAATCTGTTGGTTGCCATTTTGTCCACTGACAATGTTCTTTGCCTTACTGAAACTTTTGCAATTTTATGTGGTCCCATTTGTTGATTGGTGATCTTATAGCACAAGCCATTTGTCTTCTGTTTAGGAAATTATCTCCTGTGCCCATGTGTTCGAGGCTCTTTTCTACTTTCTCTTCTATTAGTTTCAGTGTATCTGTTTTTATGTGGAGGTTATTTATCCATTTGGACTTGAGCTTTGTACAAGGAGATAAGAATGGATTGATTTGCATTCTTCTACATGTTGTCCTCCAGTTGAACCAGCACCATTTGTCAAAAATGCTGTCTCTTCTCCACTGGATAGTTTTAGTCTCTGTCAAAGATCAAGTGACCAGAGGTGTGTGGGTTCATTTCTGGGTCTTCAATTCTATTCCACTGATCTTCCTGCCTGTTCCTGTACCAACACCATGCAGTTTTTATCACTATTGTTCTGTAATACAGCTTGAGGTCAGCGATGGTGATTCTCCAAGAAGTTCTTTTATTGTGGAGATTAGTTTTTGCTATTCTGGGTATTTTGTTGTTCCAAATTAATTTAAGAATTTCTCTTTCTAACTCTATGAGGAATTGAGTTGGAATTTTGATGGTGATTGCATTGAATCTGTAGAATGATTTTGACAAGATGGCCATTTTTATTATATTAATCCTGCCAATCCATGAGGATGGGAGATCTTTCCATCTTCTGAGATCATCTTCAATTTCTTTCTTCAGGGACTTGAAGTTCTCTTCATATAGATCTTTCACTTGCTTAGTTAGAGTCACACCAAGGTATTAAATATTATTTGTAACTATTGTGAAAGGTGTCATTCCCTTAATATCTCTCTCAGCCAGTTTATCCTTTCAGTAGAGGAATGCTATTGATTTCTTTGAATTAAATTTATACCCAGCCTCTTTGCTGAAGTTGTTTATCAGATTTATTAGTTCTGTGGTAGAATTTTGGGGTTCACTTAAGTATACTATCATATCATCTGCAAATAGTGGTATTTTGACTTCTTCCTTTCCTATTTGTATCCCTTTGACTTCTATTTGTTGTCTAATTGCTCTGTCTAGGACTTCCAGTACTATGTTGAATAGGTAGGGAGAGTGTGGGCAGTTTTGTCTAGTCCCTGATGTTAGTGGGATTGCTTCAAGTTTCTCTCCATTTAGTTTGATGTTTGCTACTGATTTGCTGTATATTGCTTTTACTATGTTTAGGTATGGGCCTTGGATTCCTGATCTTTCCAAGACTTTTATCATGAAGGGGTATTGAATTTTGTCCAATGCTTTCTCGGCATCTGATGAGATGATCATGTGGTTTTTTTCCTTTGAGTTTGTTTATATAGTGGCTTATGTTGATAGATTTCCATAAATGAACCATTCCTGAATCCCTGGGGTGAAGCCTACTTGATCATGATTGGATGATTGCTTTAATGTGTTTTTGGATTAGTTTATAAGAACTTTATTGGGTATTTTTCATCAATATTCATAAATGTAATTGGTCTGGAATTCTTTTTTTTTCATGGGATTTTGTGTGGTTTAGGTATGAGTGAAATTTTGGCTTCATAGAGTAAAATTCTGGCTTCTTAGAATGAATTGGATAGTATTATTTATGTTTTTATTTTCTAGAATAGTTTGAAGAGAATTGGTATTACGTCTTCTTTGAAGGTCCAATAGAATTCTTCACTAAAACCATCTGGTCCTGAGCTTTTTTAGGTGGGGAGACTTCTTTTTCTTTTTTGTTTGTTTGATTGTTTTTTTCATTGGATATTTTATTTACATTTCAGATGTTATCCCCATACCCATTCCCCCATGTCCTGTCCAGGAACCCCCTATCCCATCCCCCTCCTACTGCTTCTAAGAGGGTGTGCCCCCACCTACCCCCCTACTCCCACCTCCCCACTCTCAAATTCCCCCACACATGGCATCCAGCCTTCATGAGACCAAGGATCTCCTCTTCCACCTATACCTGACAGGACCATCCTCGATTGCAATATACAGCTGTAGCCATGGGCCCCTCCCTAAGTGCCCCCAGGCTGGTGGTTTAGACCATGGGAACTCTGGTTGGTTGGTATTGCACTACTCATGAGGTCGCAAATCCTTTCAACTCCTTCAGTCTTAATTTTAACTCCTCCATTGGGAATCCCATGATCAGTTCAATGGTTAGCTGTAAGCATCTGCCTCTGAATATGTCAGACTCTTGCAAACCTCTAAGGAGACAGCTATGTCAGGCTCCTGTCAGCATGCACTTCCTGACATCCACATAAGCGTCTACCTTTGGTGACTGCACATGGAATGGGTACCCAGGTGGAATCATCTCCAGACAGCCCCTCCTTCAGTTTCTGTCCTACACTTTGTCTTTATATTTGCTCCCTTGAGTATTTTGTTGCTCCTTCTAAGAAGGACTGAAGCACCCCCCCACTTGGTCATCCTTCTTCATGAGCTTCATGTGGCCTGTAAGTTGAATCTTGGGCATTTCAAGGTTCTGGGCTAATATCCAATAATCAGTGAGTGAATGCCATGTGTGTTCTTTTGTGATTGGCTTACCTCACTGAGGATGATATTTTCTAGTTCCATCCATTTACCTAGGATTTTCTTGAGTTTATTGTTTTTAATAGTACCTAATTTTTTGTATCCATTCCTCTGGTGAAGGACATCTGGGTTCTTTCCAGCTTCTGGCTATTATAAATAAGGCTGCTATGAACATAGTTGAGAATATGTCCTTTTTATATGTTTGAGCATCTTCTGGGTATATGCCTATGGGTGGTATAGCTGGATCCTCAGGTAATGCTATGTCCAATTTTCTGAGGAGCCACCAGACTGATTTCCACAGTGGTTGTACCATCTTGCAGTCCCACCAACAATGAAGGAGTGTTCCTCTTTCTCTACACCCTCGCCAGCATCTACTATCAACTGAGTTTTTAATCTTAGTCATTTTCACTGGTGTGAGATGGAATCTCAGGGTTGCCTTGATTTGCATTTCCTTGATGACTAAGGATACTGAACATTTCTTTAGGTGCTTCTCCGTCATTCCAGTTTCTTCAGTTGAAAATTCTTTGTTGCCAGGCAGTAGTGGCGTACACCTTTAATCCAAGCACTTGGGAGGCAGAGGCAGGCGGATTTCTGAGTTCGAGGCCAGACTGGTCTACCGAGTGAGTTCCAGGACAGCCAGGGCTACACAGAGAAACCTTGCCTCGAAAAACCAAAAAATAAAAAAAAAGAAAAAAATAAAGAAAAGAAAATTCTTTATTAAGTTCTATACACCATTTTTAATAGGGTTATTTGTTTGTCTGGAGTCTAATTTCTTGAGTTCTTTGTATATATTATATATTAGCCCTCTATCAGATGTGGGATTGAAAAAGATCTTTTCCCAATTTGTTGGTTGTCGTTTTGTTGCCTTACAGAAACTTTGCAATCTTATGAGTCCCATTTGTCAATTCTTGATCTTAAAGCATATGCCATTGGTGTTCTGTTCAGGAACTTTTTCCCTGCGCCCAAGTATTCCAGGTTCTTCCCCACCTTCTCTTCTATTAGTTTCAGTGTATCTGGTTTTATGTGGAGGTCCTTTATCCACTTAGACTTGAGCTTTGTACAAGGAGATAAGAATGGATCAATTTTCATTCTTCTACATGTTGTCCTCCAGTTGAATCAGCCCCATTTGTTGAAAATGCTGTCCTTTTTCCACTGGACAGTTTTAGCTCTTTTGTCAAAGATCAAGTGACCATAGGTATGTGGTCATTTCTGGGTCTTCAATTCTATTTCATTGGTCTTCCTTCCTGTCTCTGTACCAATACCATGTAGTTTTTTCACTATTGCTCTGTAGTACAGCTTCAGGTCAGGGATGGTGATTCCCCCAGAAGTTCTTTTATTGTGGAGAATAGTTTTCGCTATCCTAGGTTTTTTGTTATTCCAAATGAATTTGAGAATTTCCTTTTCTAACTCTGTGAAGAATTGAGTTGGGATTTTAATGGGAATTGCATTGAATCTATAGATTGTTTTTGGCAAGATGCCATTTTTATTATATTAATCCTGCCAATCCATGAGGTTGGGAGATCTTTCCATCTTCTGAGATCTTCGGTTTCTTTCTTCAGGGACTTGAAGTTCTTGTCATACAGGTCTTTCACTTGTTTGGTTAGATTCACGCCAAGGTATTTTATATTATTTGCGACTGTTGTGAAGGGTGTCATTTCCATAATTTCTTTTTCAGTCTGTTTATCTTTCATGTAGAGGAAGGCTACTGATTTGTTTGAGTTGATTTTATAACCAGCCACTATGCTGAATTTTTTTTTATCAGGTTTAGGAGTTCTCTGGTGGACATTTTGGAGTCACTTAAGTATACTATCATATCATCTGCAAATAGTGATATTTTTACTTCTTCCTTTCCAATTTGTATCCCTTTGACTTCTTTTTGTTGTCTAATTGCTCTGTCTAGGACTTCCAGTACTATGTTGAATAGGTAGGGAGAGTGTGGGCAGTCTTGTCCAGTCCCTGATTTTAGTGGGATTGTTTCAAGTTTCTCTCCATTTATTTTGATGTCAGCTACTAGTTTGCTGTAAATTGCTTTTACTATGTTTAGGTATGGGCCTTGGATTTCTGATCTTTCCAAGACTTTTATCATGAAGGGATGTTGAATTTTGTCAAATTCTTTCTCAGCATCTAGTGAGATGATCATGTGGTTTTTTTCTTTGAGTTTTTTTATATAGTGGATTACATTGACAGATTTCCGAATATTGAACTATCCCTTCATTCCTGGGATAAAACCTACTTGATCATGACGGATGATTGTTTTAATGTGTTCTTGGATTTGGTTTGCTAGAATTTTATTGAGTATTTTTGCATCGATGTTCATAAGGGAGATTGGTCTGAAGTTCTCTTTGTTGGGTCTTTGTGAGGTTTGGGTATGAGTGTAATTGTAGCTTCATAGAATGAATTGGGTAGTGTTCCTTCTGTTTCTATTTTGTGGAGTAGTTTGAAGAGAATTGGTATTAGATCTTCCTTGAAGGTCTGATAGAATTCTGCACTAAAACCATCTGGTCCTGTGCTTTTTTTGGTGGGGAGACTTTTAATGACTGCTGCTATTTCCTTAGGGGTTATCGAACTGTTTAGATGGATTATCTGCTCCTGATTTAAATTTGGCACCTGGTATCTGTCTAGGAAATTGTCCATTTCATCCAGGTTTTCCAGTTTTGTTGAGTATAGGCCTTTGTAGTAGGATCTGATGATTTTTTGAATTTCTTCAGTTTCTGTTGTTATGTCTCCCTTTTCAGTTCTGATTTTATTAATTTGGATACTGTCTCTGTGCCCTCTGGTTAATCTGGCTAAGGGTTATTCTATCTTGTTGATTTTCTCAAAGAACCAACTCCTGGTTTTGTTGATATTTTGTATTGTTCTTTGTGTTTCTATTTGGTTGATTTCAGCCCTGAGTTGGATTATTTCCTGCCTTCTATTCCTCTTGGGTGTATTTGCTTCTTTTTGTTCTAAAGCTTTCATGTGTGCTGTCAAGTTGTTAATGTGTGCTCTCTCCAATTTCTTATTTTAGGCACTTAGAGCTATTAGTTTTCCTCTTAGCACTGCTTTCATGGAATTGATGGGGAGACTTTTAATGACTTCTTCTATCTCTTTAGGGGTTATGAGACTGTTCAGATGGTTTATTTGATTTTGATTTAACTTCTGTACCTTATATCTGTCTAGAATATTATGAACCACACAGAGATATCAGTCAATGCAAAATGCAAGAGGAATTTTAATGATCCAATGCATTGCGGTTGTCCTACACTGAAGGTAGAGTGGTGACCCTGGGCAGCTCATTTGGTCAGTTTTTATGGTTTTTAGGCAGCAGTCATTAAGCACAATGTGATTGGCAGAACAGTTGGACTTTTTAAATGGATCAGTCTTTAGTGAATCAGGTGGCAGGGACTTTTTTTGTCTGCAGGTGGCAAGGGTCATTCCATCTTGTGGAATGTGCCTACTGTGTTCTTGGTCTTCTCCACCTGCAGGTGTGTGGGGCAGTGGGCTATGAGAAAGCCAGAAAGCTTGGTAGAAATCTTCGAAGCCCCGGAAACCTCGGGCTGAAAAGGGTCACAGGACGGAAGGTTGCTTCAGATTTCCCATGCTAGTGGCCCTCTTAGCTTCCACTTCCCACAAAGAGACCCATGACCCTTATCACGTAGGATAGCACCTCCATGCAAATAAGGCATCCTCAAACACCCAAGCCAAACCAATAGGGGCTACCTGTTCTTTCCCCGAAACTGTATATATATAAATTCCAGAGCTCAAATTAAATGACTACTGCTGTGTGGTGCAAGGTCTCCTGCTGTCGGGGTGTTTTCCCGATCCCTCGCCAGTCGCCAGTCACGCACTTCAAAGGACAACACTCTCCTCTCCCCTCAGTGGGAAGAGTGAGCTGAACTAAAAGAGATGAGACACTTTTCTTCCGTGGGCTCTCGGAAGGAGAGAATTAAAAGAGCTGACAACACTTTCTCGCTTTTGGGGGCTGGGACGGAGGTCCCGCTCTGGTTTTCGGGCCACCAGAGGCCGCTGTGGAGCGAGCCCCGCCCTGTCGGCTGCTGAAGGCCGCTCGCCCACCCCCGCTGGCCCGGCTTGGAGCTGACGCCAGCCGTGGTATCCTGCGACAGTCCCGCCAGCCCGAGATCCCTAGGCGCGAGCACTGCACGACACAGATGGGTTCCCTCCCCAGTGGCCTGACGAATGTTAATCAGCCTTTCCCATCTGGCAAGTGTCTCATGACTTTTACAAAGTTCCTGAGCTGACCAGGAATGTTCATTAACCTCTCCCTTCTGGGAGAACCAGTGTTCCAAAGTTTCTCTTTACATCTTAATTAACTTAGCTTTAATTCTTTTCCTTAACTCTTTTAACAAAATTTAATATTAAACACAACATATGGATTAAAAAAATAAAATGGTTCACTTTGAAGTCTTTTAAATTGCATATTCTATAATACATGCCATCCATCTCAAAATTCTTTTAACCCAGAAATGTTTCTGTTCAAAGAAAGAACAGGGACAAAAAATGGAACAGAGACTGAAGGCAGGGTCAACTGGGGAACAGCCCCACTTGAGGATACATCATGTCTGCAGACACCAAACCCAACATTGTTGCCATGGTCAGGAGGTTCTTGTAGACAGGAACCAAGTGTGGCAGCTCCCGAGGAGGTCCAGCCAACAACTGACCAATACAGAGGCAGATGCTTGGAGCCAACCATCAGGCTAAACTCAGGAAACCTTGTTGGGGAGCTGGTAGAAGGACTAGAGGAACAGAGGGTGATTGCAACCCCATTGGAAGAACAACAGAGGCTGACCTGATCATCCAGTTCTCCCAGAGACAAGTTCACCAACCAAGGAGAGTGCTGTAAGTGATCTTTGGCTAGAGATACCTATGTATCTGAGCAGAGGATGGCCATGCCTGACAGCAATAAGAGGGGGGGGCTCTTGGTCCTGGGAGGTTTAATGCCCCAGGGTAGGAGGATGCTGCAATGGTATGGCAAAAGTGTTGGTGGGTGGAGGAGCACTCTCATACAGGCTAAAGGGAGTAGCGAGAGCAGATGTAGGATGGGGTGGGTATAGGGGATAACAAGGAAGTGAGATATTATTTGAGATGTAAACCAATGGAATGGTTAATAAAACTTAAAAAAAGGTAATAGATTAACTTTTTTTTTATTTTCTGAGATTTGCAGATCAATGTCCATATTTGACCATGAGAGTTATGTAAGCAAAATTCCTTTAAAAATAAATCTTTAACAAATCTAATTGTAGAAATAGAATCATTGGTAGAATGTTTGATGACTTTAAAAGAAGAAGCTCCGTACCTAACCCTTAGCTCACTAGAAGGTACTGTTTCTATGACTGCAATGGAAAGATGATGAGGGACACATTGAGAACAATTCAGGATCAACCCTGCTTAGAATATCTTTCTGAAATATAAGTTCTTTTTAAATGCTTTGTACTATCCTACATGGAAGTATTATTCGTCTTTCATTTGAGATAGTTATACAGTCTCAATGGCCTTTCTGGAACTCCTGAATCAAGTAGGAAGCCTAGGGAGATTCCAGATCTTTCAGATAATGTTTGTTATGGTCCTCAATGGCCTTATCACATCTCATAGTCTAATGGAGAACTTTACTGCAGCCATTCCTAGTCATCGGTGCTGGGTCCCTATACTTGACAATGACACTGTCTCTGATAATGACAGTAGGAAACTGAGCCAAGATGACCTCCTGAGGATCTCCATCTCCTTGGACTCTAACCTGAGACTGGATAAGTGTCGTCGTTTTGCCCAACCACAGTGGCATCTTCTTCATTTGAATGGCAATTTCTCCAATGTGACAGAGCCAGCCACTGAGCCATGTGTGGATGGCTGGGTGTATGATAGGAGCAACTTCTTTTCCACCACTGTGACTGAAGTAAGTCATTTCCCAAAATGTATTCATGATGTGGCTTTACTGATAGTACAAATAGTGGATATCTATTTAGCTCAGTCTTCAACTTTAAGCCAACATTAATTACTGGTATATTAAATGTGAAACATTTCTTATTCTTCTAGTATTTTATTCTAAGGATGATGACAGTTTATGAATTAGTTTATTTATAAGTATTTTCTAGAATATGTGTGTGTGTGTGTGTGTGTGTGTGTGTACCACATGTGTGCTTGGTACACAACTATGTAAAAAGAAAGTGTTGTATTCCAGGAAACTGAAATTAGAGATGTTTGTTAGCCACTACGTATATGCTAAGAACTGAACTCAGGTCTTTTGCAGCAGCAGTAAGTGCTCTTTATTGCTTATGTATCTCTTAACCTCATGTACTAATTAAGTTTAAGCTAATACTTATGTGTCTTCTTAGATATGGTATGACAAGGTAGTGTTATTAAGTCTTGATTTAAAATGTAAAAAGAACTGGGTGAGTATATAAAACCACAAGGTCAGCTAAGGCTATTGCTCAAAGGTAGAGTAATTATGTTTCATGTGTGTGAGACAGGATTCAATCTCCACATTTCCAAAGAAAGGATATTATGTTTTACCTCTATATGAGGCTAGAATGTTTCTCATTGTTAGAACACTGTCCCACTTGGTTAAATACTCAGTTTTAGCAAACATAAGAAAAGAAGGGCCTTTCAGTTTGTGCCTTAGCACTGAGCAGATTTTGGGCTTCAGCTCTGCACCCAATCTCACAAAACCCAGAGGAGGTGGGGTTCCCAGGAGCTCTAACCCTGGAAGTATCTTAGGTAAGGAGAAAGCAATACCTGCCCCAAACAAGGGGTAACTGGGAACCACTGGGACCCAGGAATACACTACTGGTCAGGAGCACTGGTTCTTCAGGTCTGTTCCAGAGCATTGAGCAGATCTTGGACTTCAGTTCTAATCCCAGCAGCAACATCCACTCCAAACAGTTCTCACACTAACAAGATAATAGGAAAGACAGGCTCCAGTCAGGGACATCACGGGTAGCACTAAGGAGATCTAGATGGCAAAAGGCAAGCACAAGAACATAAGCATCAGCAACCTAGGGTACTTGGCATCATCAGAACCTAGTTCTCCCTCAATGGAAAGTCCTCAATTCCCCATTTCACCAGGAAAACAAGATTCAGATTTAAACTCACTTCTAATGATGATGATAGAGGACTTTAAGATGGACATAAATAATACTCTCAAAGAAACTGAGGAGAACACAGGTAAACAGGTAGAAGCCCTTAAAGAGGAAACACAAAAATCCCTTAAAGAATTACTAGAAAATACAACCAAACAGGTGAAGGAATTGAACAAAACCATCCAGGATTTAAAAATGTAAATAGAAATAATAAAGAAATCTCAAAGGGAGACTACCCTGGAGATGGAAAAACCTAGGAAAAAAATCAGGAATCATAGATACAAGCATCACCAACAGAATACAAGAGATAGAAGAGAGAATCTCAGGTGCATAAGATACTATAGAAAATATTGACACAACTGTCAAAGAAAACACAAAGTGCAAAACGTTCCTAACCCAAAACATTCAGGAAATCCAGGACACAATGAGAAGTACAAACCTAAGAATAATAGGTACAGATGAGAGTGAAGATTCCCAACTTAAATGGCCAGTAATATCTTTAACAAAATTATTGAGGAAAACTTCCCTAACCTAAAGAACTATATGCCCATAAAAACACAAGAAGCCTACAGAACACCAAGTAGACTAGACCAGAAAAGAAACACCTCCCATCACATAATAATAAGAACATCAAATGCACAAAACAAAGAAAGAATATTAAAAGCAGTAAGGGAAAAAAGCCAAGTAACATATAAAGAATTACACCAGACTTCTCACCAGAGACTATAAAAGGCAGAAGATCTTGGGTAGATGTTATACAGACCCCAAGAGAACACACATGCCAGCCCAGGCTACTATACCCAGCAAAATTCTCAATTAACATAAATGGAGAAATCAAGATATTCCATGACAAAACCAAATTTACATAATATGTTTCCACAAGCCCAGCATGACAAAGGATAATAGAGGGAAAACTCCAATACAAGGAGGGAAATTATGCCCTAGAAAGAGCAAGAAAGTAATCTTCCAACAGATTCAAAAGAAGATAGCCACACAAACAATGCCACTGCTAATAACAAAAATAACAGGAAGCAACAAGCTCCTCTCCTTATATCTCTTAATACCAATGGACTCAATTCCCCAGTAAAAAGACATAGACTAATGGGCTGGATATGTAAACAGGACCCAGCGTTTTGGTGCATACAGGAAACCCACCTCAATGACAAAGACAGACACTACCCTAGAGTAAAAGGCTAGAAAACAATTTTTCAAGCAAATAATCCTAAGAAACAAGCTGGAGTAGCCAATCTAATATCAAATAAAATCAACTTTCAACCTAAAGCTATCAAAAAAGATAAAGGAGAACTTTGCATACTCATCAAAGGAAAAGTCAACTAACATGAACTCTCAATTATGAACATCTAGGCACCAAATGCAAGAGACCCCACTTTCATAAAAGAAACCTTGCTAAAGCTCAAAGCACACATTGCACCTCACAAAATAATAGTGGGAGACTCCAATATCCCACTCTCAGCAATGGACAGATCATGAAAACAGAAACTAAACAGAGATACAGTGAAATTAACAAAAATTATGAATCAAATGGATTTAACAGATATCTATAGAACATTTCATCCTAAAACAAAAGAATATACCTTTTTTTCTCAGCACCTCATGGTACCTTCTCCAAAATAGAAATTATAATTGGTCACAAAACAGGCCTCAACCTATACAAGAACATTGCAATAATCCTATGCATCCTATCAGATCACCATGGACTAAGGCTAGTCTTCAATAACGACAAAAACAATGGAAAGCCCACATTCACATGGAAACTGCACAACACTCTACTCAATGATAACGTGGTCAGGGGAGAAATTAAAAAAGAAATTAAAGACTTTTTAGAATTTAATGAAAATGACACACCACACAAAAACTTATGGGACAGAATGAAAGCAGTACTCTCAGAGGAAAACTCATAGCTCTCAGTGCTTACAAAAAGAAACTGAGAGAGCATACACTAGGAGATTGACAACACACCTGAAAGCTCCAGAACAAAAAGAAGCAAACACACCCAAGAGGAGAAGACTGCAGGAATAATTAAACTCAGGGTTGAAATCAGCCAACTGAAACAAAAAGAACTATACAAAGAATGAATAAAACCAGGAGCTGGTTCTTTGAGAAAATCAACAAGATAGATAAACCCTTAGCCAGACTAATCAGAGGGCAGAGAGGAAGTATCCAAATTAATAAAATCAGAATTGAAAAAGGTGACATAACAACAGAAACTGAGCAAATTAAAAAGAAATCATCAGATCCTACTACAAAAGCCTATACTCAACAAAATTGGAAAATCTGGAATCAAATGGGCAATTTTTTTTGTACAAATGGCAGTTACCAAAGTTAAATCAGGACCAGATAAATCATCTAAATAGTCCCATAAACCCAAAAGAAATAGAAGCAGTCATTAAAATGTTCCCACCAAAAAAAGTCCGGGACTAGATGGGTTTAGTGCAGAGTTCTATCAGACTTTCAATGAAAACCTAATACCAATTCTCTATAAACTGTTCTGCAAAACAGAAACAGAAGGAACACTACCCAATTCATTCTATGAAGCCACAATTACACTCATACCTAAACCACACAAAGACCCAACAAAGAGAACTTCAGACCAATCTCCCTTATGAATATCGATGCAATAATACTCAATAAAATTCTCGCAAATGAAATCCAAGAACACATCAAAACAATCATCCATCATGATCAAGTATGCTTTATCCCAGGAATGCAGGGATGGTTCAAATATACAGAAATCCATCAGTGTAATCCACTATATAAACAAACTCAAAAGAAAAAACCCCACATAATTATATCACTAGATACTGAGAAATAATTTGACAAAATTCAACACTCCTTCATGAAAAAAGTCTTGGAAAGATTGGAAATCCAGGACCCATACCTAAACACAGTAAAAGCAATATACAGCAAACCAGTAGTCAACATCAAACTAAATGGAGAGAAACACGAAGCAATCCCAGTAAAATCAGGGACTAGAGAAGGCTGCCCACTATCTTCCTACCTATTCAATATAGTACTCAAAGTCCTAGCCATAGCAATTAGGCAACAAAAGGAAGTCAAAGAGATACAAATTGGAAAGGAAGAAGTCAAAATATCACTATTTGCAGATGATATGATAGTATAATTAAGTGACTCCAAAATGTCCACCAGAGAACTCCTAAACCTGATAAACAACTTTAGCAAAATGGCTGGATATAAAATTAACTCAAATAAATCAGTAGCCTTCCTCTACTCAAAATGTAAATAGGCTAAGAAAGAAATTAGGGAAATGACGCCCTTCACAATAGTCAGAAATAATATAAAATACCTTGGTGTGAATCTAACCAAGGAAGTGAAAGATCCAAACTACAAGAACTTCAAGTCCCTGAAGAAAGAAATTGAAGCAGATCTCAGAAGATGGAAAGATCTCCCATGCTCATGGATTGGCAGAATTAATATAGTAAAAATGGCTATCTTGTCAAAAGCAATCTACAGATTCAGTGCAATTCCCATTAAAATCCCAACTCAATTCTTCACAGAGACAGAAAGAGTAATTCTCAAATTCATTTGGAATAACAAAAAACACAGGATAGTGAACACTATCCTCCACAATAAAAGAAGTTCTGTTGGAATCACCATCCCTGACATCAAGCTGTACTACAGAGCAATAGTGATAAAAACTGCATGGTTTTCGTACAGGGACAGGTTGTAGATCAATGGAAGAGAATAGTCAATAGGACAAATCGGCAGACTACAGATTTAGAAAAAAAATCTTCACAAACCATATATCTCATATAAAGACTCAGAAATGAATCCCCATACCTATGGTCACTTGATCTTTGACAAAGGAGCTAAAACCATCCAGTGGAAAAAAGGACAGCAGTTTCAACAAATGGTGCTGGTTCAACTGGAGGACAACATGTAGAAGAATGCAAATTGATCCATACTTATCTCCTTGTACAAAACTCAAGTCCAAGTGGATCAAAGACCTTCACATAAAACTAGATACACTGAAATGAATAAAAGAGAAAATGGGGGAAAGCCTCAAACACATGGGCACAGGGGAAATGTTCCTGAACAGAACACCAATTACTTATGCTCTAAGATTAAGAATTGACAAATGGGACATCATAAAACTGCAAAGCTTCTATAAAGCAATGGACACTGTCAATAGGACAAAGTGGCAACCAACAGATTGGGAAAAGATCTTTACCAATCCTACAGCTGATAGAGGGCTAATATCTAAGGTATACAAAGAACTGAAGAAATTAGACTCTAGACAATTAGATAACCCTATCAAAAATGGAGTACAGAGCTAAACAAAGAATTCTCAACTGAGGAAACTCAATGGCTGAGAAGCACCTAAAGAACTGTTCAACAAGGCCATCGGAGCTGAAAGGGTTTGTGGCCCCATGAGGAGAGCAACAATACCAACCAACCACAGCTCCCAGGGTTTAAACCACCAGCCTGAGCGCACTTAGGGAGGGATCCAGGGCTTCAGCTGAATAAGTAAGAGTGGAGGACCCTGCTGGGCATAGGTGGAAGAAGAGATCCTTGACCTCATGAAGGCTGGACACCCCAGGGGGTGGGAATTTGAGGGTGGAGAGGTAGGAGTGGGGAGGGGTAGGTAGGGGTTTCATCGGCAGAGAAGAAGGAGGAGGAGGGGTAAGGGCATAGGGGGTTCCTGGGTGGGTGGGGGATGGTGTAAGGGGACAACATATGAAATGTAAACAAAACATCCAAAAAAAAAAACTGTTCAACATCCTTAGTCATCAAGAAAATGTTAATCAAACCAACCCTAAGATTCCACCTCATACCAGTCAGAATGGCTAAGATCAAAAACTCAGGTAACACCAGAGGTGAGGATATGGAGAAAGAGGAACACTCCTCCATTGTTGATGGGATTGCAAAATGGTACAACCACTATTGAAAGCAGTCTGGCAGTTTCTCAGAAAATTGAACATAGTATTACCTGAGGACTCAGCTATACCACTCCTGGACATATACTCAAAAGATGTTCCAACATACAACAGGGACACATTCTCCACTATGTTCATAGCAGCCTTAATTATATTAGCTAGAAGCTGGAAAGAACCCAGGTGTTCTTCAACAGAGGAATGGATACAGAAAATATGATACATTTAAACAATGGAGTGCTACTCAGCTATTAAAAACAATGAGTTCATAAAATTCTTAGGCAAATTGGTGGAACTGGAAAATATAATCTTTGGTGAGGTAACCCAATCACAAAAGAACACACATGGTATGCTCTCACTGATAAGTAAATATTAGCCCAAAATCTCACAATACCTAAGATTCAATGCATAGACCACATGAAGCTCAAGAAGAAGAAGGAAGACCAACGTGTGGGTGCTTTGGTTCTTCCTAGAAGGAGTATCAAAATACTCAACAAGAGCTCCCAGAGTCTAAACTTCCAGCCTGGGAACACAAAGGGACTCATGGGTCCACCTGTATAGGTAGTTGAGGATGGCCTTATCAGACATCAGTGGAAGAGGTGGACCTTGGTCCCTGAATGTTTGGATGCCCTAGTGTTAGAGAATTTGAGAGCAGGGAGTTGGGAATGGGTGGGTGGGTGGGGGCTCACCCTCATAGAAGTTGGACGAGGGCTGATGGGATAAGGGCTTTTGGGGAGAATGGGAGAGGGAATGATATTGAAAGCTAAATAAATAAAATATCCAATTTAAAAAAAAACATAATGGAGTTGGCAATTGTAGTCTAGCAGTCGAGACTTTCGGTCACCAATTTATTATGGGGATTCCATATAATCCTCAAGGACAAGGTATTGTGGAAGAGGTCTATGGAACTTTAAAAAAAAGATTGGTGATACATTCTGTTGCTGAGATAAAGAATGATACCGACCTATGAGCTTGCTGCGTGCCCTGACAAAGGTGGCTGGGGAGCTCTATTGGACATATGTTCTTGACCCACCTTTGCTTGCCTATATCCCAGATAAGACAAACTCCCTGCCTCAAGTTTTAGACCTTGTGGGACAGATAATCAAAAAGAGAAATTATAATGTTTCTTTTATTTTTCTTAAAGGTGACCATTTGTTAGGACTCAATCATGGACTGTCCTAGAAATCAATCCAATATGGGAAATAACAGTCTACTTTTAGAAGCCTGGATCTGGACATTTTCAGAGACATATTTGGAAGTTAGCTGTAGCTCACTTTGATGTTATAATAGCAAGAGATAAAGTTGGGACAGGATCTGGATTTCAAACAAGGGTTGGTGCATGTTTTAAGGCTTTTAAAACTGTCAAGCTAAAACTGATTTTGTCTCTTCTACAGTATTTATTGTAAGTTGCATTGATTGTCTAATTTCCAATTGTGTTAGTGTGTTGAAACCTGGCAGGTCTGTTTCAGGGGTTTATCAACCAGACCTGGTTGTCCTACTGCCCTGAGTATCAGAAAACCTTGATTCTCTGAAAAAATCTTGAAAGTGCTAGAAGTGAGTTAGGCTTTAAGCAGAAGCAAGAGAGTAGCCAGCTTGATTATTGCTGGTATAACAGCTTCAATTTCATTAATTGCTAGCACTACTGGTTCTTCAATAGCATTAACACAAGGAGTTAAGACTACTATTTTTGTTAACCATCTAGCAAAAAAATATTACTAGTGTACTGAGTATACAAATGGATTTATATAGGTATCTGGAACAGCAGATGATGCTGTATAACCTATTCAACTTATCTGAAGGAGGTTCAGGGTTCAAGAGTTAGGAGCCATCCCAAGTGTCATGACAAATATCATTGAAGTAGTGTTACATCTAAAATTTACAATGATTGTCATTATAATTAAAAAAAGTTTAAAGACACCTATATGGTATTTGGCATAATCCTAACACCTCTCTGGGTGTTTTAACTTTGCATACTGAGATTATGAATTTAAAGAATGATGCGCTGTTGAATTTTGATGCTGCAGATAATGCTGATAAAATTACCCATGGCCTGAGGTCAGTATTTCCATTTTGGTCAAACCTCAGGCATGGCATATATAGTTTGATCATTCTAGCTCTTCTTGTCCTGGGAATATTTTTATTCTTGCCCATCATGTTAAAGCTTGTCAGTAACTACAACAACAGGCTGGCAGCCAAAGTACATGACTTCAAACTGATAATGGGCCCCCAGATAGAGTTATTAATTTAACAGGCTGGCAAGCTAAGGACAGGTAAGATTCTGCACAGAGACTTACCAATCTAAGACATAAGTGCATTGCTTATGATAATGTATATTCCATGAAGCGTAAGGAAGGCTTTCTTGGCAGAACGACCTAAGGCAGGCTCAGACTGGTTCATGTAACAGAAAAGGGAAGATGTGGAGAGTTTTTGGAGCTGCCTGGCAGAAATCTGTCATTGGCTAAGGACAAGGAAATGGGCTGCTTGGAAGGAATCTTACACAGGCCAAGTACAAGGAAATGGACTGCAGGTAGGGATCTGACATTGGTCTGGAATAAAGAAGTAATTTCAGGCAGAAATCTAAATCCTAGGCTAGAATAAAGAAGAAATTTCAGGCAGGAATCTAAATCTTAGGCTAGAACAAAGAAGTAGGCTTCAGGCATGAAAATGACTTTGGGCTAGGAAAGGGAAGTAGGCTCAGATATTTTGGTCATCCTGATAAGCCCTTAGAAATAGTGATCACAGGAGTGATTGCGGGACTCTGTTTATTGTCTTGAGTGTTCTTTTACTATCTGGGTTTACTGTCTTGCTTGTTCCTTGACTATTTGCATCTATTGTATTGCTAGTTCTTCAACCTAGAATTGACCTTAATACTTGCATGTAATTAAAATGGTGTAAAAGCAAAAAAGCAGGAGGAGGGATGGGATAGGGGGTTAATGGGTTGGGGGAATGGGAAAGGGGGATGGCATCTGAAATGTAAATAAATAAAATATTGAATAAGAAAATAAAAGAAGGAAAGGAATAAGAGAGATACGAAGAGAATGCAGTCATTTCTTGGCTCTATCTGTACCTAGTGGAGTAATATGAGAGTTTATACTCTGATATGTGTGATCCAGAAAATTCTTTTAAGTATCTCAAATGACTTTACTTTATGGCTTATTGGAGAGCACGTCTTAGTCTGTTTTACAAATCCTTATCATAAGCTACAGATAGTTTGATGAAGGTTCTTAGAGAGAGGTATCTTCAGCTTATAGTAGAAATAATTTAGTATTCAAAAGGAATGTTGCAGAGTAAGACAGGGATACAAAGTTTCACCAGATGTTATGGTGAAGGCTTAGAACAAATGGCACTGTGTAGCTATAATTTCTGAGTTCGTCATTTTCTTCTTTTTTAGTGGGACCTGGTGTGTGAATCTCAGGTACTGAATTCTGTCACTAAATTTTCATTTATGATTGGCCTATTTATAGGAAGTATCATATGTGGCCATCTGTCAGACAGGTGAGTGTGTTTAAAGTGCTCTACATGCACTCTTAGCAGCTATGACTCATTGAAGATCAAATATTGATTATATATCATCTGTTCTAGTTCTGTCCCTGAACTAATAAAAAAAAAATCAGTGGACAGATGTTCAAGAGGTAGGTGCGTAAGACAGTTTAGAAATAGAGAATTAATTATGGGATCAGGACTAAGAAATGTCACACCATTAATTTCACAGTATTTATATACTTTGTCAAAAAACATGTTGTTCTGGTCAAGACATTTAGGTCCCTTCCTCCTGGACATTTAACTGAGTAGATATGATGTCAAGTTAAAAAATACGGTATTTTAGTTGCTTCATCATGACAAGCAGAATGCCTCTTGATGCCTATGAAATATGCAACCATGTGTCATTGGAGGTGTATTGACTGAAGGAGACAGTTGTCTGACTCCAAGCCTATCAGTGATAACATCTCCATCTTGCTGCCAGGGTCAAACTAAGTTCATGTTTCCAGGCTAGAAACCAGCTTCTATCCTGTTTCTCCAGATGTTTCTTGTTTGTCTGTTAATGAATTAGAAAAGAATGCAAATAGAGAAATTGCCTGTTATCTAAATGAAGATACACAAGTCATAAATGTATAAAACTGATTCCTTGACATGATCTAATTGACTTCATGCAACTTTACATTTACTTATTTATTCCCTAATCA
This sequence comes from Grammomys surdaster, assembly GCF_004785775.1. Taxonomy (NCBI): domain Eukaryota; kingdom Metazoa; phylum Chordata; class Mammalia; order Rodentia; family Muridae; genus Grammomys; species Grammomys surdaster. The sequence goes on along the minus strand of NW_021618879.1, from coordinate 4,624 downwards.
TTTTGAGTTATGGGCCACATATCCAGAATGAGGTCTGACCTTCAAGACTCTGAGTCAAGGACCTGGTAACCCATAAACCCTGGATAAAGCCCAACTACACAAATTTACTCCCTTCCGGTGACTGGCTGGCCCCAGTCAGTGACAAAACCTTAATGGAAATTCCTTTCTCAACTTTTTGTGTCAAAATATGACTAGACAATTCCACAACCCTTCTGCTCCTCCCTTGCTTTGTGGTTTAATCTTTAAAAGATGTTGTACAATTTCCCTTCAAGGACACGGTTCAAATCCAGAGCTGATCACCTGTTTGAGTGATCAGAGTATAAAGCCTTCATTTTAATCTTACCTTTTTGATGTGAATTTCCTCAGCTTCTCCTAGAACCCAACATTGGGAAGTTATAGGTATTATCACTTCTATGCTTGCTTCTGCTGACACATTTTTCTGAGAGTTACAGAATCCATACTATTATGTAACCAGGTAAGTAAATACTGTAAACATTAATTGTGGAATAAGAATCGGCACCTTATGCCAGATAATATTTTCCTTAAATGAAGAACAGTTTCTGCAAATCAACTTGCTTCAGTTTCCTTCCCTGTTATATGAACTCTCCTTAAAACAAAGTAGGTTGAAGTAGAGGAGAGCCAGTTACATTTTTTTTTATGAAGGTATAAATTTCATTTCCAGGTGTCAGAAGTAGTGACATAACATGGTCTTTCTAAAAATTACAGCTCTAAAGTATTTTTTTTAATTTTATTTAATCTTTTTGTTTTTTACACTACAGATTTTATTCCCCTCCTGGTCTACCCTCTGACTGTTCCCGATTCCATCCCTCCTCCCCAACCCATCTCCACAGGGATGTCCCCAACTACTTACCACACCACCAGACTTCTAAACTCCCTGGAGTCTCAAGACTCTCGAGGGTTAGGTTCATCTTCTCTGACTTAACCCAGACCCAGCAGTCGTCTGCTGTATATGTGTTGGGAGCCTCATATCAGCAGATGTATGATACCTGATTGGTCATCCAGTTTCTGAAAGATCTCAGGGATCTAGGTTAGTTGAGACTGCTGGACCTCCTACAGGGTCCCCCCCTCAGATTCTACCAGCTTTTCTCTAATTCAACCACAGGGGTCAGCAGCTTCTGTCCATTGTTTGGGTGAAAATATCTGCATCTGACTCTTTCAGCTGCTTGTCTTTGGAGGGAAGTCATGATAAGTCCCTTTTTTGAGTGCTCCATAGCTTCAGTAATATTGTCAGGCCTTGGGACCTTCCCTTGAGCTAGATCCCAATTTGTTTCTGTCACTGGAGACAGGATATTTACAGGGAAATGAAACATGGGCTGTTCTAGGGGAGGTGAAACATTTACTGTGCAGGAAAACTCAGAAGGTAAACAATCAAATAACTTAAGTCCCTGAAAGTGACCAGATTAGTTAGTCCTCTCCTTTTTCATGCATTTGTCTGTGACACTCTCAGACAAGCTGATCTGCCTAGAAAGGACTCAGACTAGCTGAATACTCTGGAAAAGACAGAATTAATTAAATTTACAAATTTACCAGAAAGAGGTTCAAACTAACCATCCACCAATCTGTTGAACTACCTGTGGGCTAGATAGGACACTCTTTGTTTCCAGCTTTCATGAGCTATCTCCCATGCAGGATGTGTTTGGTGATAGAGGTGTCTTTGAGATATGTTACTCCTTTAAGGAACTTCTTACCAATATTCATTTGAAAAGCACAATAACGCTCATTGGTTCAACAAGTTAGATTTCTTTGGTATCTTTTCTTTAGTCTCTTTTCAGTTCCCTATCTGAAGTGAGTAGATATTTGTTAATATCTTTCAAAAGTAGTGTCTCATAATGCTTCCATGGAGCAATATTAGTTTCTTCTTTGAGGAGTACCACAGTATGTGTCATTACTCAAATACAGGGGCAGTACACTTAATGATATTCTAGGGAATATGCATCAAAACATTAGATAGTATGATATACTGAAACAGAGATATTAGAGACTGTTGAAGTTGGGTCCTAATTCTTCCTCTTATCTCCATTCTCCCAGAAATAAGACTTAGACCCAAAATATATTTACAAAGATGCCTTGGCCTCATAGATATGCTCTTCTACGACTACATCATAAACAAAGATAACCCATTTTTTTTTAACCTACATTCTGCCACATGGCTGTTTACCTGTGCCCAGGTACCATTTGTCTATTTCCTCACATTTTTCAGGGCTGATTCCCACACCATTTGCTATATCCCCCCCTCTCTAATATGTGCAACACTTATTTCCTGCCTTTGCTATAGGCTATATGCTTTTCAATTGACAGGTAATACATCCATACAATACACAATATAGTCTGTCTACAAGTAAAGATATAAAACAAAGAATGTTATTTATTTATTTATTTATTTATTTTTTTGGTTTTTCGAGACAGGGTTTCTCTGTGTAGCCCTGGCTGTCCTGGAACTCACTCTGTAGACCAGGCTGGCCTTGAACTCAGAAATCCGCCTGCCTCTGCCTCCCAAGTGCTGGGATTAAAGGTGTGAGCCACCACTGCCAGGCAGAATGTTTTTTTTAAAACAGGTTAATAAAGTCACCAGAGTCACATAGAGTATTAAATTTTAGCAACAAAAATCAATCAAGAACAGTGCACATGAACAATGGAAAACTGAATTTCAGAATTTCTATATTTAGTAAATCTTCTTTTGGAAAGAGACAACAAAGCCACCACCAGTGCCTTGCCATCTAAAGCATCATTATATTTATCAATTTTATGAGTGACAATTTCTTGTGAGAATATACATGATTTATTTCATAGCTTTATATAATACTTAAGCCAAACAACCTTTATGATATTTGCTATTTAATCATTTTATTTAATATACCGCTAATTTATGCATTATTCTCTAATCTAAATTGAGTTATATTTACATAAGACATGTATGTCATATAACTAATGGTCTTAACTAGAGTTTCATTGCTGTGAAGAGACACCTTGACCAAGGTAACTCTTATACAGTACATTTAATTGTGCCTGGCTTACAGATTCAGAGATTCAGTCCATTATAATCATGGCAAAAAGCATGCCAGTATACAGTCAGACATGATGCTGGAGAAGGAGCTGATAATTATATATCTTGATCCAAAGGCAGGCAGAAGGATATTGTCTTCCATAGGTAGCCAGGAGGAGGCTCTTTTTTCACACTGGAGGGAATCTTAGCACTGAGACCTCAAAGCCTATGCCCACAGTGACCCACTTCCTCTAATTAGGAAGCAGCCACTCCAACAAGGCAGTATCTCCTAATAGTGCCTTTTTCAATCTCAAACACATAAATAGTATGCTTACCTGGGTGGGATTTTACCCTGAGACTAGACATCCTCTAATATTTTATCTTTTTCAACACAGAATTCAGCTCCACTCCACTGTCTGGTGCCCATTTATCACTTGAGCCATACATTGTGTATTTTTTCTTTCTTAGCTTGTGTATTTTCATCAAAATGCTCTTCATAATTTTGAAATTTAGTAACCACACAACAAAATTTATACTAGGGTCTTTTGAGAGCTCCTTTGCTAATGTGATGAATACAAATCTCTTAGAATCAGAGCAAAAGGCAGCTACATTTTCCCCCAAAATATCACAAAACAGTCTCTAGGAAACATACTAACATTATTGTTCTCTGAAACCTCTTGAACCAGGGTTTTACAGTTCAGATTACTTTCAGCACCAATGTCTTCAATATTTCTACTAGGCCCATTTAACCCAACTTAAAGCATTCCACTGATTTCCATAATCCAAAAATCCTCAAATTCACATTCCTCTAAACAAAAACATCAACACCCCACTCCTGGTACTAACTTCTATCTTAGAGTTTTATTGCTGTGAAGAGACACCATGACCAAGGCAATTCTTATAAAGGACAGCATTTAATTGTGACTGACTTACAGTTTCAGACATTCATTCCTTTATCATTATAGCAGGAAGAATGGCAACATCCAGCTAGACATGGTGATCCAAAGGCAGGAAGAAATCAAATGTCTTCTGCAGGTAGCCAGGAGGGGGCTTTCTTCCACACTGGGAAGATCTTGAGCACTGAGACTTCAAAGCCTACCCCCACAGAGAGTGCATTTATAAATAAATTCCTCCAACAAGGCCACATCTATTCTAAAAATCCCACACATCCTAATAGTGCCACTTCCCATCATCCTAGCACATTCAAACCACCACAGTACTCATGAGATGGAGTGTATAGTTCATTTCATGATGTGACTAAGCTGTGAGAGTTGCAAATAACACATCAAATTCCCAGTTCCCATTGATTAGCACAGCTGCTCCTATAAATTCTGTACAAATGATTTGTTCAATTCGACCGAAAGTATTGCATTTCTAGTATTCTGAGAAATTCAGAATTTTGTTTGCCTGAGTGAAACAAACCTTCCTTTGTCTTTCTTAATTCTCAGTGTTGTTCATTTCTCTCTTTGAAACCTAGAAATCACTTGCCCTGCATTGTGAATGACTGTCTTATAGGCAGTACTGGAAAGTGGAATAGGGATTTCAAAGTCAATAAATTCAAATTCACCAAAAGAAGTTTTTATGAAGGGACAGATCAAATATTCCTCTGATATTACTGTA
>NW_021618878.1:1748-11971 GCF_004785775.1 Grammomys surdaster | reverse complement strand
TGTCTCCTCTCCCCTACCTTCCCCCTCTCTCTCCTCCCTCTCTTCTCTCTCCCCTCTCTCCCTCCCTCTTCTTCCCCCCCTCTGTCTCTGTCTGTCTCTTCTCCTGCACCTTTCTCCCCTCTCTTTCTCTTCTCCCCCATCTTCTTCCCCTTCTCTCTTCTCTCTCTCTCTCTCTCTCTCTCTCTCTCTCTCTCTGTGTGTCTCTGTCTGTCTCTGTGTCTCTCTGTCTCTGTCTCTCTCTGTCTCTCTCTGTCTCTCTCATCTCTGTCTCTCTCTGTCTCTCTCTGTCTCTCTCATCTCTGTCTCTCTCTGTCTCTCTCTGTCTCTCTCTCATCTCTGTCTCTCTCTGTCTCTCTCTGTCTCTGTCTCTCTCTGTCTCTCTCTCATCTCTGTCTCTCTCTGTCTCTCTGTCTCTCTCTCATCTCTGTCTCTCTCTGTCTCTGTCTCTCTCTGTCTCTCTCTCATCTCTGTCTCTCTCTGTCTCTCTCTGTCTCTCTGTCTCTCCCTATATCTATATTGATATCTAATCTCTATCTATATTGCAGTTGAAAATATAGCATTTGGTCTTTACCAGATGACTCTTTGTCTTTCTTTCTCTCACCCTCAGCCTTCCACTGATCCAAGGAACTCAGTCAGCTATGCTGGCACAGCTGACACTATATCATCTATATCTATGCTTTTTTTTTTTTAAACCAAGGTTGAATTACGCCTTGTTAGGAATTGAACCCAGGGTTTTGTGCTTTCAAGGCATGAAATCTTTCAAATGACATCCCCAGCTCTTTTAACTTTTTAGAGAGATTCTAGTGTAGCATAGGCTTCCATAGAACTTGCTACATAGACCCCTTCCTCAGTGCTGGGGCTACAATGGTAAAATTCGGCATTCGTCCAATTAATGGAACGTTCTATGGCCTCAAGGACGTTCATCAGTAATTGCGGTCAGCGGCCAACAGGTGGCGCTCGTAGGATATTGACTATAACAGTTCGAGCCTGACTAGGGAATCAGGCTTAAGCTGCTACTGCAGTTGCTCTGAGATTTTTCAAACCATTTACCCTACAAGGACAAGGATAGATGAGCTTCGAGTAGGAAGCCACGGGGGAGCGTCACGAGGCCAGCACAGCAGCAGGGCTGGAGAGCAAGGGAGTGGGGATTTGAGTTTACACCCTGGCTCCATCTCACCCTGGCCCGCGTGTCATTGGGTGGAGGTTTTTGGGCTTCTGTTTCTTCTTTTGCATGTGTAACAATTCAATGTAATAATAATGTTACTTGGAAATTACTAGGAGAGATTTTACATGTTCTTATCATGGCGAAGTGATGGTTTTGTCAATAGTTTGATTGATCAGAGCATCTGTATTGTGTACTGTAAATAGATATGATTCTTATAGTTCAACTTCACTCAAGAGTTGAAAGGAGAAATTTAAGGCCGTCCTTAGCTAATTGTGGAATTCCAGACCAGCTTCTCCCCGTAGCTGGATGTGGTGGCACACCCATTTATTCCTAGTAATAAGAAAGCAGAGGTTTAAGCAGGTCTCTTTGAATTCAAAGTCAGTCTGCTTTACACAGTGGGTTCAAGGCTCACTAAGCATTAGGTGGTAAGACCTTGACTCAAACCAAAAACCCAACCTAATGGCCAAACAAACAAACAAAAAAATCAAGCTACATGAGACCTTACCTCAAAAATGGAAACCAATCTAGAATGCAGCTTGTGACTGCAGCACTTTCTTGTAGGCACAGGTCCTGTGCTCAACTCCCAGTACTTGGGAAACCAAACCTAAGAATTAAAAAAAGAAAAAAAAAAAAGAAGGGTTCATTGAGTTTCTTCAATGCGGGCGATCCTGCCAAATACTGTGGATTTCAAACTCCATCTTCCAAGACCTTATGTCCTAATGGTGAGCGGATGGTGAGACAGAGATCAGGTGTGTATGTTGGTGTGGAATTACTAGACACCAGGAGATTCCTGTGAAGATACAGGGTTGTTGGAAGAAGAAAGAAGCCCCAAAATAAGTAACTATAGGAGCACATCAGGAAAAAAAGAAAAAAAAGAAAAAAAACCCAAAGATTTGCAGGCTGTGTGAACAGATCTGGGGAAGGGTTTTTGTTTTGTTTTGTTTTTGAAACTGGGTTTCTCAGCTCTGACTGTCTTGGAATTCCCTTTGTAGACCAGGCTGGCCAGGAACTCACAGAGATCTGCCTGCCTCTGCCTCCCTTTGTTTTTATCTGTTTTGTTTTGTTTTAGCCAGGTTTTGTTCTGGATTTGATCTTGTAAGCAAGCATGGACTATGTAAAACCATGTATTTAAAAAATCCCAGATAGCTGGGCATGGTGGTACAAGCTGCACTCAGGAGGATTGGAAGGCAGATCTCAGAGTTTGAGGCTAGCTCCATCTCCACAATGATGCTTTGCTTCAAGACAAGGACAACAACAAAAACATCTCAGACTCCTAACCCTAGTCATGGTGATAGTGATCAACAAATAAAAAGAACACAAAATTATAATACAAAATGCTTTTTATTTTTTTAAAACTGTATCAAAGACGTGAACTCCATAAACTATCCCACCAAACACTGATTTCTGTACCAGACATTGATAAACACTTAAGAATGAAATTGCCAGGCATGGTGGCTCACACCTGAAAACTCCAGCTTGCAAGGCTGAGGTAAGAGGATCTTGAGAGTTCCAAGGCAGCCTGGGCCACGTCTTACCAGGCCAATCTGGCTCCAAGTGAGACCCTCACCCTGTCTCACCCTCCCACCCTGAAGCAATAAAGCCTGCAAATTATAAAATTCAATGTTGTCAGCTCTCAAAATTTGGATGAAAATGAAGGATACAATCAAGGGGAAATTTGCAAACCAGATGGCTCTTTAGACAGATGTGACTTTAAACAGACGTCTCAGAAGACTGTCCACATTGTTTTGTGTCTAAGCGAGACCTTTCCCGTCCTTAATTACACAGGGAGGTATATAATTCTCGGAATGAGGCCTGGACTTTAGCTCAGTGGAAAATTCCGTTGCTGATTTGCGAGCTGAGCTTTCCTCTGGCTGCCAGGGAAATGGTAAACACTCTGGCTGCCTTCTCTCTGCAAGCCCAGGCTCTGTGTTTGCACAGTGTAATTCGCTAACAACGACCATGTTTTTCTCTCTGTCCCACTGCTCCAGTGTAATGCTGCCATTTATCCCTCAGGTGGGCTTACTATCTTTAAAATTATTTTAGAAGTACATTTATTATTATCACGTAGTTTTTAAAAAATAATTTACGTATTTTAATTTTATGTACACTGGTGTTTTGCCTACATGTATTTTTGTGTGAGGGTGTCAGATCTTGGAGTTAGGGACAGTTGTAACTTGCCATGTGCAAGGAACTGAACCCTAGATCCTCTGAGAAGAGCAGTCAGTGGCCTTAACCACTGAGCCATCTCTCCAACTCTCATTGTCATGGGTTTTAAGTTAATGCGCTGTGGCCCTCATTTGGGGATCAGAGGACAACTCTTAGGAGTCAACTCTCTCCTGCTACCATATGGGTCCCTGGTATTGAACTCAGTTTGTCAGGCTTGGTGACAGGTGCCTTTGGCCCTGGAGTCTCTCTGGACTTCATTCATTTATTCCTCTTGTACCCCAAGCTGTCCCATCATGTCACCATGATTCACAAAGTTGCTCAGGACAAACACCCAGGTGAGATTCTTTCTATGTTTCCACCCCTCTCTGGGCCTGTACATCTCAACCGTGTGAGCACTGAGCCATCTCGTCACGCTGCTAATTGAAGATTTGAGTTTTTGATCAATCTCCTCAACCCCCATCATCCCCAAACCCAGGCTGTGGTAACTACCATTTGTCTTCTCCAATGAGTCCACGTTTTTAGATGCCACTAGTAAGTGACATTATGTCAGTGTATTTGCCTTAGTTTACCTAGCTGTAGGATGCTCTTTAAATTCACCCATGTTGTTAAAAAAAAAAAAAACGGATTTGAGAAAGTTGTATCCTTAGAAACTTTTCTCAACACTTAAGTTTTTCCATATGGGCAACTTGAGTGGTCACTTACAAAATGCAAATATGTCCCAGCACTCAGGTGAAGGAAGCAGGAAGTTTGGGAGATTAAAATCTTCCCTAGCTAAATTCTGGACTCCAGGGCAGTCTGGGCTACCTGAGACAGTCTCAAAAACAAGTTAAAACTATGGGCCCAGTGAAATGGGTCAACAGTAAAGGCGCCTGGCAAGGAAGTGAGTCAACAGGTAAAGACGCTCACTCGCTCACCGAGACATGAGTCAACAGGAAAGGCTCTCGCAGGGAAGTAGGTCAACAGGTATAGCCGTGAGCAGCTGAAACTGACGACTTAAATTCAATCCCTGGGACCTACAGTGTGGAATGATAGAATGAACTCCCACAGGTTTTCCTCAGCGCTCCACACACATACCAGGGCATTCATGTAGAACCCCTCCATACACATAAATGCACACAAAACAAAGAAATGGGATATAATCATTTTTAAAAATGTAAAAAGTAACAAATTATCTCATTCTTCTGATTAAAAACCCTACAGTCTTCGGTATTCCCCAAAAACATGGGAAACAAAAAGGCACACTCAGGACTCAGATCTTGATTTTGACATATTGTTCTATTCACAGGGGACCTGGGACTCCGTGGATAATCAGTCGATTGCAGGTCAGGGCAGGGAAACAGGAGACTAGAATGTCTCATTGTGTCTGGAAAAGTAGAAGGGGGTTTTCTTTTTTTCAATTGTCAAGAAGCTTGAAAAGATCCAGAATCAGAATGTGAACAGTTCTGGAGAAGATAAATTCTGAAAGTAGCAAAGTATAAACAAGCCCTTAATTAAGTTAAAATCCACAAAATCAGCATGGAATCAATTAAGGTGGGATAAAAGACAACAGAGCCTTAGAGAAGAATTCTGAACAGAGATAAAGCCAGGGACGTGGGACCAGGAAGTCATCATGTGTCATCTCTTATGCAATAGCTAAGGAAAGAGGAATCGGTGGTTACTCAACCTGTATCTGTGGGGCCAGTGAGGTGGCTCAGTGGGTAAAGGAGCCTTCAGCCAAGTTTGAAGACATAAGTTCCACCTCCAGGACCTGAATAATGGAAGGAAAAAACTGACTCCTGAAAGTTTTCCTGTGGCCTACACATGTGGCCTAGGGCGTGCGCCTGTCCATTCACATATACAAATGTAAGATTTTTAAAAAGTAAAATGAGAATGCATGTATGCAACTTATTTTGGTCATACTCATTCTCCAATTCTTCCATCTAACTCCTCCGGATCTACCATCTATGATACCCCTTCCTACTTTGGGCCTTCTTCTTCTTCTTTTTTTCTTTTTTCTTTTTTCTTTTTACCAGGCTGGCCTCGAACTCAGAAATCCGCCTGCCTCTGCCTCCCAAGTGCTGGGATCAAAGGCGTGTGCCACCACCGCCCGGCATGGGCCTTCTTTTTAAACAACTTTATTTAAACATTTATTTGTGTGTTGGGGGGGAGACAGGTATTTGTGCACAAGTGGGCAGGTGACCAAAGAAGGCAGAAGAAGGCATTAAATTCCCTGGTGCTGGAGTTACAGGCAACTGTGAGTCCTCTATATAGGTCTTGGGAATCACCCTTGGGGCCTCTACAGGACCGATTAAGATAACTTTACGAGTGAGTGAGCTGTCTCCTTCCAACTTTATTCAGGCTCAGATTGAACTCAGGCTACGAAGGCTCTGAGTTTTTCCTTCAGATGCCTCCACCCTTTTAACAGCCCTTTGATTACAATATGTCCCACCCGTGTCCTCATGAGTGAGAGGCCATCCAATGGAGAAAAATATGGCAATAGATCTTGTTGTGCAAAAGTAAAAAGAGTAAAAAAGTAAAAAATCGTTACAAAGGTAATTGCCAATGAGGGAAAATAGTAGCTTCAACAAGGCAGGGAACACTGTAGACAAGTGTCAAGGCCAATAGCTCCAAAGTTGGGTCAAAAAAGATGCCATAAGCTTATTATTTACTTATTTATTTATTTACTTATTTGCTTACTTGCTTACCTTTGAGATGAGGTTTTTTTCCTGGCTGTCCTGGAACTCACTTTGTAGACCAGACTGGGCTGGAACTCAGAGATATGTCTGCCTCTCAACGAACTGAGAAAGAGACAAAGACACACATGAAGCAAGATGAAAATCTTTGAGAATCGGGAATCATCAGACAGACCTAGGATGACAGACATTCTACAGACTGCTCTGTACTCCTCAAAAATGTCAGCACCAAGCCTGACAGGCTGATGAAAGTGAATTCTGTGAACTCAAGGCCAGCCTGAGCTATGTAACAAATTTCAAGCCAGCTAAGTCTGCATGGTGGGAGTCTTTCTTAAACAAACAAATAAGCAACCCCACCCCCCCAAATTATGTCAATGTCTGGCTGGCTCTTTGAGATGCCTCAGCACATAAAGTCACTTGCCTGGAAAACCTGGTGGCCTGTGGTCAGACCTGAGACTTTAGTAAAGGTGAAAGAAAAGAACTTATCTGTAAAGTCACCTTCGGGCTGCCCTTCTCTGTTGTACATACAATAATTTTTTTTAAATTTAAATGTTAGTCAGTATTGGGAAACAGTAGATGAAACAGTGACACAATGTATCAATGTATAGTCTGAAGTGACACAGGAGTAGAAAAAAATTGACAGCCATAAATTATTGGAGTACTTTATATGTGACCATGGAGTGTATATTAGTTAATTATTGTGATACGTAAGTATTAAATTTGTTTTTTACTTTCTAAAATGATTTTTTAAGGCTGGGTAGTGGTGCACACCTTTAATCCCAGAACTCTGAGAGGCAGAGGCAGGCAGATCTATGAATTCAAGACCATCTTGGTCTACAGAGTGAGTTTCAGGACAGTCAGGGCTATACAGAGAAACTCTGTCTCAAAAAACAAACAGCGGGGTGATGGTGGCCATACCTTTAATCCCAGCACTTGGGAGGCAGAGGCAGGCGGATTTCTGAGTTCGAGGTCAGCCTGGTCTACAGAGTGAGTTCCAGGACAGCCAGGGCTATACAGAGAAACTCTGTCTTGAAAAACCAAAAAAAAAAAAAAAATATATATATATATATATATTAAATGCATGTGTCTGCGTGTGTGTAGTGTGTGAGCATGTGCTTGTGGGTGCCTACAGAGGCCAGAAGAGTGCTTCAGTTTCCCCTGGAGCTGGGGTTGCAGTCAGTAACCAATACGGGTGCTTAGAACCCAAACTCAGGCTCTCTGGAAGAGCAGCCAGTGCTCTTAATGGCCGAGCCATTTCTACAGCCCTTTTTTTCCTGATTGGTTAATTGATTGATGATTGACTGATTGAGATCTGTGTTTTGAAACAGGGTCTAGTGTATTCTAGGCTTTCTTCAGGCTTATTCTGAAGCCAAGGAGGACTTTGACCCTTCTGCCAAGTCTGGAGCTCTAGGCTTGTGGCTGAATGTCACTGTGACCTGTTTATTTTGTGCTGAGAATTGAACCCAGGCCTTTATATAAGCTAGGCAAGTATTCTACCAAATGGGCTACATCTCCAGTGCCAGATAAGTTTTAATAAAAGAATTTGATGGGCACTGAGTGGACACATATAAATAAATAAATAAATAAATAAATAAATAAATAAATACGTAAATGTTTTTAGGGGCTGGAGAGATGGCTCAGTCGTTAAGAGCACTTACTGCGCTTGAAGAGGTTCTAGGTGCGATTTCCAGAATCTGTGTGCATGTGTGCTTTAACTGACATGGGCACACACACGCATGCAAAATATATATATAAATACATAAATAACCAAATAAATAAGTAAAAGGAAACCTTAAAAAGAATTCCAAACAACCCTCAAAATCTAATATATGTATGCACGGATGTATGTGTATTTATTGAACTCTGTCTATGTATCTCTATATAATTAGAAGTTGTTTGGCCAACTCCCTTTGAAGGACATTGGGGGTTTTTCTCCAATCATTTGCCATTACAAGATATGGTAAAGAAGACAAACAAGTCAGTGTTTCTCAACCTTCCGAATGCTGCAGGCTCCCCTTAACACGGTTCCTCATGTTGTGGCAATCCTCAACTATAAAACTATTTTCATTGCTTTTTCATACATGTAACTTTGCAATTGTTACGAATTCTAATGTAAATACCCGATATGCAACCCCTGTGAAAAGCTCCTTTGATTCTCCAAAGGGGTTGCAACCTACAGGTTGAGAACCCCTGAATTAAACAGTGTCAACCAGCCATACGGCCGACAAGAGGGTACCACCTCACCCTGGGACATGTAGTCCCAGCAGGACTAGTAATGTGAATTTAAAAAATAATAATAAATAATAGGGAAAAAGAGAAATTTTCCAGATTTCAAAGCACTTCAGATTTTAAAAAATCTAATGCAACTGATAAAATTTCATAAATTTATCACATACAACAGGGAATGAGGAAGGTTGCCCAGGTTAGTCCCAATTACCTATTCCCTGCTTCATAGAATCTGTCTTCGTGATCTCTCTCTCTCTCTCTCTCTCTCTCTCTCTCTCTCTCTTTCTCTCTCTATTTCTATGTATCTTTCTATGTATCTATCTGTCATAAAGGTTTATTTTTCTTCCCGAGACAGGGTTTCTCTGTGTAGCCCTGGCTGTCCTAGAACTTGCTCTGTAGACCAGGCTAGCCTCAAACTCACGGAAATCCATCTGCCTCTGACTCCCAAGTACTGGGATTAAAGGTGTGTGACATCACCTCCTAGCTCATGAAGATTTTTTGGAGATAAGAGTCTCACTATGTAGCCCTGGCTGCCCTTAAACACTCCAATAGACCAGGCTGACCTTGAGTTCACAGATACCCATTTGCTTCCAACTCCTGAGTGCTGGTCTTAAAGGTATGCACTACCATGCCCACCAAATTCTTAGTTCTTCAAAAAAAAAATCTTTGTGGGGCTGGCAAAATGGCTCAATAGTTAAGAGCATTGACTACCCTTCCAGAACATGTCTGTTCAATACCCAGCACCCACAGGGCAGCTCACAACTGTCTGTAACTCCAGTTCCAGAAAATCTCATGCCCTCTTTTGGCTTCCTCAGGCAATGCACATATACAGGCAAATATGTATACACATAGAATAAAAATAAACAAATAAAATACTCTGTGTGTGTTCATACGTGTTAGACAGAGCACCTTGGGTGCTAGTCCTTGCCTTCTACCTTGTCATGGGGTGAGGTCTTTTGTTTACTGCTACCTGTGCCAGGGTAGCTGACAACTTCCCAGAACTCCTCTGTCTCTACCCCAATCTCACTTGCTATAGGAGCATTGGGATTTACAGATTCATAACACTACTTTTGGCTTTGTATGGGTACTGGGGATCTTAACTGAGGTCCTCACACTTTGTATAGCAAGCCCTTTACCCGCTGAGTCTCCCCCTCAGCTCTGTCCTCCTGATTCTCCAACCTGGGTCCGTCCTACTCAGCACTACATCAGCTCTCCCTGAAGAGAAACACATTAAGCTAACTCGCCACTGAATCTGTTCTCAAGCTGCCCCTGTCTACTCGGGGCCACAATGTTTTCAAGATACAATGGCTGGTGCTTTTACAAAAGTAATCTGGGATGCAGCCCATAAGTTGTAGATAAAAACACAGTTTGAACTGTTTTCATGATTGGGGAAATGGAACAGATGTTCCTTGGTTCTTTTTTGTGCACCATCTGCTTCCTATCCTGAGACTGATGGAGAGCTGCCCCCAGTTACCAAAAGTTGTATTGGAAAGCACCCGTCTTCAGATCTTTGCATTGTGCTGAACAATTGCAGCATCCCAGAGTCAATAGCAGTTGGTTTCTGAATTCACAGATCCAGACAGCCTACACCTGCCATTGCCCTTGCTGGATACTGACCGTGGAAGTAGCATTCTGTGGGTCATTAAGCTGTGGTTGGGCCTTTGGTTTCATTAATTACCTGTTAGTTCTTCCAGGTGGTTAGGGACTCTTGGGTTGCACTAAATCAGGAGCCCAATGTCAAAAAACTAGAGAGAAAAGATAAAGAAGGTCACTTCAGACTGATTAAGGGAACAATCCATCCGGAGACCATTAACATTCTAAATGCATGTATCCCAAATACAGGTGCACCCAGCTTTATCAAGATGCAAAGCCACAGACAAACCCGAGTACAATAGCAATAGGGGACTTCAGTACCCCACTCTCAACAATTGATAAGTCTTCCAAACCGAAGAAGAAGAAGAAGAAGAAGAAGAAGAAGAAGAAGAAGAAGAAGA
>NW_021618878.1:0-1738 GCF_004785775.1 Grammomys surdaster | reverse complement strand
GAAGAAGAAGAAGAAGAAGAAGAAGAAGAAGAAGAAGAAGAAGAAGAAGAAGAAGAAGAAGAAAAGAAAAAAAAACAGAAAAATATGGGGAACTACAAAAGAGCCGATGTCTTTTGAAACAGGAATAAATAGACCTCGCATGCTTTTGATTCTCTGGGAGAGCTATTGGACTCCTTCTGCCGAGCGGTGTTTCATTTCTTATAGCAAAGAGGTTTTGAAATTGCATTCAAGTGCCTAATAACCTCCTTGGTGCATAAAGGAGGTCCTCCATCAGCCACACAAAAAGAGGAAGGACGGAATGTACTCTGAATGGTGAAAAGGAGACAGAATAATGAAGCTTTCTCCCGCACCTGCAGCAGCTGCCCACCAAGAACCCATCAGTCTCATTTGAGTCAGCGGCTTGCACCGCTAGATTTTTGTCCCCCCTCTAATTCAAAAATGACCTGGAGGTCTTTAGTAAGTACCAAGGGCTTGAGTGGACTAATAAGGAGGCGGCAGAAGAAGACTGAAGGACTTATTGTTGTGGCTATTATTATTTTTTTAAATAGAATATCTTTTATCTATTCTTTAACAATTTTATACAAGCAGACAATGTACCCCGGACATATACACCCCATCTCTCCCTTCCCACCCCAACACATCATCCCTCTCCACTCCTTTGTGTCCTACTGCAGAATGTAACCCTTTTTGAACCTCACCACCCACACTCAATCCACTCTGCCTTCACAAGAAGCCTTCCTCTCTCCCCTGCTGGGTACTCAACCTTGCTGTTAGCAACCAGAGAAGGTCACCATGGAAACCACTTGTAGGGCGGAAGGAGTGGGTGGTCAAGGAGGGTGAGGAGAGGGCAGGGAGAGATTCAGAGATTGAAATATTTCAGGCAATATGATGTGGCTGCAAATACTGGGTCTAGAGGAAGATCAGTGATGGGTCTGTGGATGTGGTATAGAGTATAGACGTAGAAGTTCATGGGTAATGCCAAATAATAAATGTATACGTGTGTGTGTGTGTGTGTGTGTGTCACAAGGAAAGTGAAAAATCACAAATCCAGGCATTTACCAAATTCTTCAATTCTTCGATTGGAACGCCAGGCAGGTAGATTATGAGAAGCCAGGGAAAACTCTGCTGTAGATTTCAGCCTTTATCAAATAGCATTCACAGCCTTGGGTCTGGTGGAAGTTCTGCTAGTTAACACATTCCCAAGGTCTTACCCAACAGTTGAAAAGAATACAGGACAGACGCAGAGGTGGGCAATGAGTGGCTATTATGAGAACTAAGATGCTCCAAAATAACTGTAGCTGTGTGTCTGCAGCATTCCAACACTTCAGGGGTGAGGCTGTAACCAGTCCGGCAGCTTTGCCCCTAAGGACTTCAGTTTTACAGTTTCCACTGTGCTATGGATTGAATCCAGGGCCCAAGCAGGGTCAGAGTATAATGCCTTGGAGCTCTGTTTGTAGACGAGGCTAGTTACATACAATCTCAATGATATTCTCCTGCCATTGCCCAAGCGCCCTACTCTGGTCGATGGGAGTAGAGGGGTGGGCCACCACCACCTGGCTCAGGTGTGCAATTTTTAAAAAGTTTTAATGATATGTTTAAATGGTTATATTTTGCATCAATTCAGTTAAATATAACTCATTACAGCTAAGGAATCCATTTCTTTCTACTCTTTCTCCCTTTCTCCCTTTTTCTCTCTTCCATCTTCCTTCCTTCCCTCCCTCCCTCCCTCTGTCCATCT
>NW_021618877.1:0-1202 GCF_004785775.1 Grammomys surdaster | reverse complement strand
AAGTAGGGTTTATCCCAGGAATGCAGGAATGGTTCAATATTCAGAAAGCCATCAATGTAATCCACTATATAAAGAAACTCAAAGAAAAAAAAAAACACATGATCATCTCACTAGATGCTGAGAATTTAACAAAATTCAACAATTCTTCATGGTAAAAGTCTTGGACAGAACAGGAATTCAAGACACATACCTAAGCCGGGCAGTGGTGGCACATGCCTTTAATCCCAGCACTTGGGAGGCAGAGGCAGGCGGATTTCTGAGTTCGAGTCCAGCCTGGACTACAGAGTGAGTTCTAGGACAGCAAGGGATATACAGAGAAACCCTGTCTTGAAAAACAAAAAACAAAAAACAAAAAAAAGGACACATACTTAAACATAATAAAAGCAATATACAGCAAACCAGTAGCCAACATCAAACTAACTGGAGGGAAACTTGAAGCCATCCCACTAAGATCAAGGACTAGACAAGGCTGCCCACTCTCACTGTACCTATTCAGTATAGTACTGGAAGTCCTAGCCAAAGCAATTAGACAACAAAAGGAAGTCAAAGGGATACAATTAGGAAAGGAAGAAGTCAAAATTTCACTATTTGCAGATGATATGATAGTATACTAAATTTACCCTAAAACTTCCACCAGAGAACTCCTAAACCTGATAAACAACTTCAGCAAAGAGGCTGGATATAGAATCAACTCAAAGAAATCAGTAGCCTTCCTCTACTCTAAGGATAAACAGACTGAGAAAGAAATTAGGGAAATGACACCCTTCACAAAAGTCAAAAGCAATATAAAATATCTTGGTGTGAACCTAACCAAGCAAGTGAAAGATCTGTATGACAAGAACTTCAAGTCTCTGAAGAAAGAAATCGAAGAAGAACTCAGAAAGTGGAAGGATCTCCCATGCTCATGGATTGGCAGGATTAATATAGTAAAAATGGCCATCTTGACAAAAGCAATCTACAGATTCAATGCAATCCCTATCAAAATTCCAAATCAATTCTTCATAGAGATAGAAAGAGCAATTTGTACATTCATTTGGAATAAGAAAAAATCCAGGATAGCGAAAACTACTCTCAACAATAAAAGAACTTCTGGGGGAAACACCATCCCTGACTTTAAACTGTACTACAGAGCAATAGTGATAAAAATTGCATGATATTGGTACAGAGACAGACAGGTAGATGAATGGAATAGAACTGAAGAT
>NW_021618876.1:4155-9041 GCF_004785775.1 Grammomys surdaster | reverse complement strand
CACCTCTCAGTTGTTTGTACCCTGGTATTCTGTAAGGAGAGTAGCTTCTACATTTCTACAAACCAGTCCCCATATGTTGTCTTATTGTACTAGTCAGTGTTGACAACTTTGTCTCCACACTCTGTTAAGATTTGGTCTGTTGTTATGTATTGTAATCTTAAATAATTGCCCCCAAGTCTGGTTGACCCCAGGGACAAGGAAATTCTCATGTACACCAAGTGATGCTATGTAACTTTGCTCCTTAATTTAAAACTATTGGTTAAATACAGATGCCTACAGCCAGTAGAAGAGATGTAGTGAGGGTTCCCAGTTCCTTGGGATTGGAGGAGGACCACAAGGAAGAGGGAAAAGGTCGAGAGAGAAGAAGATTCTATGGGGCAGGTGAACCATGAAAACATGGCCAATTGGAGTAAAAGTAGCACAGGTAGAAAATAGTAAGTCATATTTTGTGGTTATTGTCAGGGAAATAGATACTAACAACATTGAGGGTAGATACCTGCCCAGCTCTAGTGTTTTAAAAGCTTATAAATATAAAATTTTGTGTCTTTTATCTCAGAATTAACTGATCTAAGGAGGGGTAGAAATTCCTATTTAATATTAA
Organism: Grammomys surdaster; assembly: GCF_004785775.1. NCBI lineage: Eukaryota > Metazoa > Chordata > Mammalia > Rodentia > Muridae > Grammomys > Grammomys surdaster. The sequence goes on along the minus strand of NW_021618876.1, from coordinate 8,440 downwards.
GTACTTAAAACAACAACACTCATTTTTCACTTCCATGGAAAACATAGTTTTTTATCTTTCAATGTGTCATAAGTTCTCTTGATTCCTGTTCATGAATATATTCATATGCCTCCTTGTTAGTGCAGTTGTTAGCCTCATTGTTGACCAAACAGTATTAGGTAATGTGATGGTAAATACTGATAGTCAACTTAACAGGTTATAGAACTACCTAGGAGGCCTACTTCTGTACTCGTCTTTGAGGGTTGTTATAAGTTTGTTTAATGGAGGTAAGAGGACCCAATATAATTCTGTGTAGCTATCAACACATTAGTTAGGGTCCTTAACTCAATAAAAAAGGAAAAAACAAGTGAGAATCAGCATTCTTCTTTCTCTTCTATCTGACGACAGATACAATGTGATTATCTGCCTCAGTCTCTTCCTTGCCATGATGGACTGTACCCTCAAACTCCAAGAGAAAATAAACCCCTTCTCCCTTAATATGATTTGGTCTGTGTTTAGGGTTTATTTTGTGTTTGTGTTTGTTTTTGTTTTTGTTTGTTTTATTTTTTGTCAAAATAGTTAGGAAATTAACTAAGACATGTAATTCAATAGCATTTTATATTTTACTGGTAAAAATCATATGGGCCATCACATAGGTGACAGCACATTTAAAGAGAGTTGAACTCTGAATATATTATTGCCTCTTCATATTCCTATGACACATATATTACAATGATTACTGGCAGATGATAGCAAATGCTGGAATTTGGGCAGGGGGGCTGTGAACTTGTATAATCCCCCAGGTCTTACAACATTATGAGTATCATGGGGTCAATATTTTTCTAACTTAGGTGGTTAAGAAATGCTTAGAATCTCGACATTGTATATGCATAAGGAAAAAAGTTAGGAGGCAAAAACTGTTTGTCTTCCTATGAAATGAAAGAAATAAGAGTGCCAACTATGGCCAAGTTCATTGAAATCAATGACAACTAACAATTTATTCATCATATGCCACAATTTTTAGGATTAATGTTGTTCTCATATATTCATATCTAAGTCTTTTGAATTACTTTTTCCTTCTTCCAATTCTGCTTTTCAATAATTTATGTGGGTCTGGGGAAAAATTAAAGCACGAGTCTGTGTGTGAATACTGGGCTATGGGAAAGAATGGAGTAAGTTTTCGAGATAGATCAGGTCCATGGTTTTGCAGACAGTAAGAAGTCTACATGTGGTGAGAATCATTTAGACAATTTGTGGAGAACTTGAGGACTGCCTGTCTTAATGTTGCAATGCAATAATTTTACCATTCTCTCAAACTTAGAGAGAAGCTTTACTGTGAATCTGAGGCCAGCCTTGGCCAGATAGTGAATTTGAGAGTAACCTGGTCTACCTTCTGAGACCTAACCAACTCAAAAAGAATGACACATTTTTTAAAAAACAAAACACTACAACCACTGACAACAAAAACCTCTGAGGACTAAGAATGAAAACGTAGTAATGGTCTTAAAAATAGAACTTGGAATTTCCACTGCTCTTGGCTATCCAAAATGTGGCAGAGAAATCAAGCTGATATTTACCTGAAAGATGCATCTCTACTGGTTGATTTCCACAGGGCAGGGGAGTTTTATTTACACTTCTGGAAAAGCAAAATAATCATCAATCATACTCTGCTATGACACTATGCAGAATCACAGCTGACTAGGACATGCATCTTGGTGTAATAGTGACACACACACACAATATAGAAATAACAAGCTACTTTCTGATTGGGTTTAAGTCCTGCTCCACAAGCTGAAACCCATGCCTGGCTCCTTTATTGGGCACAAAACTCATTGCAAGACAGGTCCTAAGAGAGAACATATTACATTTTTAGTGCTAAATGAACATATTATTAAGCTGGCTCCTAACAACCAGCTGTAGCCATGGATTAATTCATCTCTCAATCCTCTTGTACTAAGCTTTTACTTGCAGTAAATGGTAATTAACTCAGATACCAACCCATAACATCCGAATACAGCAAAGAAAAGATTGCATGATAATGTTTATCTTTAAGCAGGATGCCTCTGTTACTTCCCCTCCACTAAATATTCAGAAATCATCGTAGAAAAAGAGGGTGCAAATGTGTTGAATGAGTTTAACAAAACAGTATTTTCTGCACAACAGGACAGTTGCACATTTGAACTCATAGTGGTTGTGACAACATGCACAAGATCTGTACAAGTCCAAGGCAGACCAAATCCCAGCATACAAAATGGAGGTGTTCACTAAATTCTACCATAGTAATTGAGCTATTGGAAATTGTTAACTGTTGGGAAAGGAGAGACACCATTTTTTCAAAGAGCATATTCCCTAGTAATAAGACAACAATCATGGAGCATTGTACATACAAGGATATTTGTGTAGTGCGCATTGGTCTTGATAGGTCTGTCTTTAAAGCATAGAAAGATAGAGGGTTGGTAAAGGGGACAGCATTTTGATGAATTGGGGAAATAGGTGAACATGATTAAAAACCATTTACACCAAAATCTTAGAGAACTAATATAAAATTTAAAAAGTAGTACTTAATATTTGATTAAACCATGACTGTTTTCTTAGCTAGTCTGATTTCATTTTACAGTACATATTTACTGAAACCTTTGTCTTAGGTTTGTGGAAAGATCTCCATTTACTTTTCATATACAAAATACACACACACACACACACACACACACACACACACATACACACACCACTTGAGTATGAAAAGTCATATTACTTGTGCTTCTCCCTGTACTCTTAACCAGTAAGCCAGAACTTTTAAAAGTGATTCCCATTGACATCTGATGTATATGTATGAATATTCTCATTCTTCTCATTCCTAAGGACATGAGCATGGTGCAGGGGTTCAATAGCTCCCACATGACAGTCTCACACCAAGTTACCATTTACTAAATAAGCACAAACCATAACAAGCATTGTCTACTACTTTTCTAACTTTCAGCCTACAGATAGAAATACAAACATACTTTGGCCATCAATTTTCTGCCATTGCTTCATATACTCAAGCCTCTGATATTTCTAGTGGAATATTACCTATGTGGCTCCCTCCTTATACAAGAGCATAAGCACCTTTTTTCTATGAAACAAGTGCATATATGGGCAGGGTGTGGCAGGGTGTAGGTGGGGCAGATCTTGGGGTGTCATTCCTGAGAAACTAATTTCCACTGGGACCATTGGTTACAGTGGAGGGTCAGCCATAAATGTCTACCTGTCTCTACCTCACCATCTATCTCTCCAGTCCCAATCTACTAGGTAAGTTAGCTAAGTCAAGTCATGAGTGATGACCTAGAAGGTAACAACATTTGCTGTTTTTCCAGAGGACTAGTTTCAGTTTCCAGTACACACATCAGGTGGCCTACAAACACTCTAATACAACTTCAGTGTATCTGACGCTCTCTTCTGGCCTCCCAAATAATCTATACATGTTTGAGCAATACCTGCCTCTATATACTTATACACCTACATGTACATATATTGCATATGCATATATTACATCATGTACATATACATACACATATACATATGAGGAAAGTTAGGGATATAGGGGAACTGGAATTAGATGAATATATGCACACAAAAATAAAAATTTTAATGTAAAATAAATCCTTTTTCTTCTTTGTTGTTTTGAGTCAGAGTTTTACAGTGTAACTTCAGCTGTCCTGGATCTTGCTCTGTAGACTAATTTGAACTCAAATTAAGAGATCTGCTTGCCTCTACTCCCTGTGGGCTGTTTTAAAGGCGTGTCCCACGATGTCCATCTAAATAATAAATCTTTAAAAGAATCTCTTTACTCTCATCTAGTTACTCATACTTTTATGTTGTAGGATGATATAAGAAAACAGCCCATAGTCATTGTCCCATACACTCAGATAATCATCATTCTGGTTTTTATGCCTGAGAATCTGCCAGCTGTGCTATGAAAACCAACATTCTGATTTCTGTGTCTATGAATCTGTCTACTGCGCTATATCATGTAGATTAAACTGCATAATAATTTCACTGATCATATTGTAATCAATATAGTTTCCTCAGATTAATCCATACCTTAGCTTGTGTTAGAATTTCCTCATTCTGTGAAGAGAAAAAAAAACCCTCTGTATAAATAAACAACATTGTGTTTATACAGTCATTGGTTAATTTTTTGTACCTTAGATATTGCAAACAATGTTGAAATTTCAAAATAATTTATAATGAACCTCTGGACTTCTGTTGTTTTATGCCTCTCTCTCTCTCTCTCTCTCTCTCTCTCTCTCTCTCTCTCTCTCTC
>NW_021618876.1:0-4145 GCF_004785775.1 Grammomys surdaster | reverse complement strand
TCTCTCTCTCTCTCTCTCTCTCTCTCTCTCTCTCTCTCTCTCTCTCTGTGTGTGTGTGTGTGTGTGTGCGTGTGTGTGTGTGTGTGTCTTTGAAATCATGGTGTTAACACAGGTACCTTGAGAGTCCAGAGGAGAGCACAGGACAAAGCTGGTGTTACATCTACTTGAGGAGTCTCCAATGGACAAGAAGCAACTAAAGAAATGTCAGTAGGATACTTACTATGATAAACTATACACAACAAAAATGTAATACTTCGCCAATTTCATTCCAGTACGATCATTTTAAGTATATTATTTTATGTTGTGGTCATCACAGTCCTGCAACCATGCAAAGTTACATCATGCAGAAAGGAACTGTGTCCATTAAACATTGATGTCCTAATCCCTATTTCCCTAGCTCTGATGGACAACAGATTTATATTTCAGTCTGTATGGCTTTGTTTTAGGTACCATGTATGCATAGATTCATTCCACTTAGTTTAATATCACTCCATGAATTCTATGTATGCAACAATTTGTTAATCTATTCTTACATCCTTTGTCATGTAAGTTGATTCCAACTCCTGTCTACAGGGACAACCATAAGAACTCTGGAGATTATATTTTTTTAATTCCTCAGACTAGGCAGGAATGACTGGATATATTTATGGCTTTTATTTCTTCGCTTGCTTACTTACTTGCATGTGTGACTGTGTTTCCTGTAGCCTAAATTGGGCTTGATTTCAATAAGTAGCTTAGGAGAACATTGAATTCCTGATGCTCCTGTCTTTGTTTTGAGAGCTGGTATCACAAATCCCTGCCTCCACAGCAAGGAATTAATGAATTAAATGGTGATCTTGTTGGGGCTGTTCTTGTTTATTGTTTGTTTTTACCTAGGGTGGATCCATTTTTTCCTTTAATTAAGCATAGATCCTTTGCTCATACAATTATAATCTGAATAAAGTGTATCTTGCCTCTACTCTTTCCAGTTCCTTCCTATTTCCTCTCTGGTTCCACACCATTTCTCATTTGAAAAGACAAAGCAACACCTTAAAAAATGAAGCATTATAAGATAAAAAAAAAACAACCTATCAAAATTGGACAGAATAAGAAAACAGTAAAATAAAAGAGCTCCAAGGGAACGACAGATACCAGAGACCCACGTGTTTATACTCTCAGCTGTCTCATAAAATTACTTAACAAAACAATAATATATGCAGTGTACTTGGTGAAGACCATGTAGGTCCCATGACTGGTATTTCAGTCTCTGTGAGCTTGGCATAGATGCTTTACAGACTTTTGTTCTCCTGGTGTTCTCTGCACTGTGTGTCTTCCCAACTTCATGTGCTTCTTCTTCAACCAGATGCGCCGAGATCTGGTCTGGAGGAATTTTGCCTGCTTCTTTGAAAGTTTGCCTGCCAGGCAGAGTGAAGTCAGGTCAGGATCTGCTGGCAGATTTCCTGGCATCCTGACAGATGGAAGTATACAAGGAGCAGATATATTTGAGGCTCAAGGTGAGGGGATGAATGTTCTATTAACCTTGGTGGAAGAAACAAGGAGGCCTCCAGATGGGGACAGATATTCTATGTATATTTCAGCCATTGTTTCTGCTTGCTTGTGATTGTGTGGGGTCTAAAAAAGATGTACAGATTAAACTCACTGCTGCAATATTCACTGACAGACCTCCAATCTATCTCTTATCCTTGTGTCTTCTTTCTGCCTTTCCTATCCTTAATCGTCACTGGCATGTAAGAGAACTGTTTGTCTCCTACTGGCTCCCTCTCCCTCTCCCTCTCCCTCTCCCTCTCCCTCTCCCTCTCTCTCTCTCTCTCTCTCTCTCCTCTCTCCCCTCCCCTCCCCCTATCCCTTACCCTTCCCCTGTTCCCCCCTCCTCTCTGTCTTTCTCTCTTTCCCTGTAAGTTCTGCCAATGAGGCTCTGAATTTTTTTCCAATCTGCTCCTAGGAGAACTTTCACTGAGGATGTCTGAATAAGGCACTAGTCTGAGTATAGTACACCAGCCCCATCAGCTGAAGATTTCTATGGCCATATGTGCATCTCTCCTGTGGGAGGGTTCTAAGACAATATTGGAGACATATTGTCCTGATTGGTAATGATTAACACAGAAGCCTAGACATCTCTGTTGCATGGGTGTTTTTTTTCCTTGGTTTATGCTTCCACCTTGGATGTTAGGACAGTGTGGTGACTGTGTTCTGAGTGGTTGGGCATTTCTTTTAGACCTTTCTCCATGGCCAGTTAAGCTGGTGTGTTTCTAGTGAATGTCAGCTGATGTTGACAGCTGAGAAATGGGATAACTTTGGGGAAAGATGTATAGAAGGGATCTTTGTTATTCCTTGGGGATGGGGTCAAAGTGGAACACTACAGCAGATGTTCTGCTAAAGAACTGGGGATGAAACTGGGGCAATTGGACCTGGGCAAGCAGAGAGAGAGAAGTTCTCTTAGGATTTCTATTGCTGTGAACACATACCATACCAATGGCAATCTCTCTAAAGGAAAACATTTCACTGAGGTCTAGCTTACAGTTTAGGGGTTTAATCCATTATGATGATGTTAGGAAGTATGGCTGCATGAAGGCAGATGTGGGGCTGAAAACTTACCTGTGAGGTCTACACGTGGATCTGAAGGAAGCAAGAAGACAGAGTAACACAAATCGAATCTTGAGCATATGAAGCCTCAAAGCCCTGTTCCAGTGACACACTTTCTCCAAGGTGAGGCTAACTCCAAGAAGGCCTATCTCCTAATAATGCTACTGCACATGAGCCAGTTCCATTCAGTCTATTGTAGATGTGAATCTACCTCCAACTTAATTGTTGCCCGGCATTAGCATAAGAAACCCTTATGTTGACTTAAAGTGTCTGGTGCAGTTCAGGGCTTCAACAAAACAACTGGGGAGGCAAAGGTTGAACTAGGGAGATGTGTGGAATTGACAGCACATAGAAGAGAAGGATAGGGATGGCTGCCACAGATGTTCTGCATCAGAGCTGTGGATGAGACAAGGAGATTCAACACAAGAGAACATAGCAAATGGTACTGTGTTTTGAAGACAGAGTCTCCTGTAACATAAACTGAGATCTAAGGGGATAAACAGCTGAGGATATCTTTGTACTCTAAGTCTAATGCTTTAGGTTAAAGAGTGGGTGCATCATAGGCTTAGACGGAAGTTCTATGCAATTTTTAGAAAATAGATACTCATTTGTTTACATTTTAAACCATGTTTACTGAGAAGTAACAGGAAGCAAAAATTACCAGTTTTATTTAATATCATATCTCAAAGTTTTTATGGATAAGCAAGCATGTAAATAAAAACATAAGCCTATAAATATTAGGAAAAGGTGACTATGGAAAAGGAGACATGTCCTCTAGGAAACGTAAAATGTGGAGACCATAGTCGGACTTTGTGCTTTCTTCATATGAGAAATGAAGCAACAATGAGAGGTACGAGAATCAGTGCAATTGAATACAAAGGGGCTGAGTGTTGGAAAGCCCAGTGACATCAATACAGAGATGTTCAGCAGCCAGTGGCTTGGGTTCACAGTCTGGATTGTCCAAAGTGATAAGATGGAAGATAGAGAGTATAAGGAGAGAAACATGGTCACTAGGATCAGGATAGTCCATGTGGCTCGGTCCTCATGGGCAGGCTTTGGGGACAGGCTATGGCTATGGATGTACTGGACTCTCTGCTTGTGTTTATGTAGGAAAAGAACCATGGAGCCACTGGCCCAGGCCATGAGTACCAGACACATAATATCGCTTAGGGATAAAATCATTCCTATTAGTAAGAAACGCAATCTCTCAGGCATGGTAGAGGAACAATATCTGTGGATTCCTTTGGCAGTCAGGTTTTTACTATTCTGTGGGCCATTTACAGTCTCGGTTACATGGATATTGAGCATGAGGTGCAGGATCCAGCAAAGGAAACAGTAGCTACCAATCCACTTTGAGGACCTGATTCTGAGGCTCAGCCTCCCAGAAGTATTGGGGTGAAGCCTCATGGCCTGGAAGCCACTGAGGAGGGAGGTGGTGCTGAGGGAGACACCTCTGGCCACTCTGTACAAACAGAGGATAAGTTTGTACCCAGCATCCCCTAGGAAAGATGTCAACCCAAAAGTGGCCACTGTCTGAGGGATCCCTCTGGAGAGAAGAACCA
>NW_021618875.1:593-15614 GCF_004785775.1 Grammomys surdaster | reverse complement strand
CCATATTTGCTCTCTTGAGTATTTTGTTGCTCCTTCTAAGAAGGACCGAAGCACCCCCACTTGGTCTTCCTTCTTCATGAGCTTCATGTGGCCTGTGAGTTGAATCTTGGGTATTTCAAGCTTCTTGGCTAATATCCAATAATCAGTGAGTGAATACCATGTGTTTTCTTTTGTGACTGGCTTACCTCACTCAGGATGATATTTTCTAGTTCCATCCATTTACCTAGGAATTTCTCGAGTTCATTGTTTTTAATAGCTGAGTAATACTCCATTGTGTAAATATACCACATTTTTGTATCCATTCCTCAATGGAAGGACATCTGGGTTCTTTCCAGCTTCTGGCTATTATAAATAAGGCTGCTATGAACATAGTGGAGCATATGTTCTTGTTATATGTTAGATCATCTTCTGGGTATATGCCCAGGAGTGGTATAGCTGGATCCTCAGGTAATGCTATGTCCAATTTTCTGAGGAACTGCCAGACTGATTTCCAAAGTGGTTGCACCGTCTTGCAGTCCCACCAACAAAGGAGGAGAGTTCCTCTTTTTCCACACCCTCGCCAACACATACTATCACCTGAGTTTTTAATCTTAGCCTCGACTGCCTGGCTGAAATTTTTTACTAATAACTTAAAGTGACAAATTACTTCATATGTTCTCAAAAATTGAGTTATTTCGTTGCTTTGTAATTCCTCCATGTAAAAATGTTTCAACTGTGTTTGTGGATATAAACCTGTGCCCTGGGTGCAGGAAGCAGTTAGAAAACAGCTTACAAGTGTCTATTATCTATTTCCACTATGTGAGTTCTAGAGAAAAATCCCAGGAGGCTTTTGGCTGTAAGTGACATCATTGTTCCTTATTTTGTTTAACATTTTATATAATGCTGGTGTGTGACATGCATAATCCAGAAACTAAGTATAGAAATAAGAAAACGGCTGGGCAGTGGTGGCGCATGCCTTTAATCCCAGCACTTGGGAGGCAGAGGCAGGCAGATTTCTGGGTTTGAGGCCAGTCTGGTCTACAGCGTGAGTTCCAGGACAGCCCGGGCTACACAGAGAAACTCTGTCTCAAAAAACAAAAAACAAAAAAATAAAATAAAATAAAAAATAAAAAAAAATAAGAATACATTTGTTGATAATATGGGTCTATCACTGATTGAACTCAGGTCATCAGGTTTAGAAACTACCAGCTGTACCCACTGAGACAGTTGTCTGGCATTCATATTTAGTTCTGAAAAAAGTGTTCTGAAGAAGAGTTGCCACCTCAAGACAAAATAATATATTTTTAAAAAGACTTAATAGTATACCATTTTGTTTTGCAGATAAAATTTATTACCAACTTTACTACTTCCGTCTATCCTTATATTACAATATGTTTACAATATGAAAGAAGACAGTGTTTTCTGGTGAAACGTTTCTTTCACCAAATCTTATTTGAGCATCTATGAAAAGGCTCAGTGTGAAATAGCTCTGGTGTGCAAGGATGGCAAACTGACATTTCAGCATATAAAGATGGCCAAATGTGGATCACACAAAGTTGTCTTCCAGCCGCCTCATATCAGTGGGGGCCTAAAAAGCCCATTATCACATGTGTCTGGAGATTAAAATGTCATGGAAAGGCTTTATCACACTCATTACATTTGTAGGGTTTCTCTACAGTGTGAATTCTTCTATGTGTCTGGAGCCTAATGTTTTGGTACTGCACTTTAACTTAAGAATTTAGAAACTTTAATCAAGAGGAAAACAAGGTCATTGCCCTGGGGAGCAACACTCTGAGATCAGTGCCAGTGCCCCTCAGGCAACATAGTTTGTGTCAGAAACATTTTTCTAAAGGGGTGAAAATACAGCTGAATTAATGTCTTCCCAGGAAGGAAATCAGCTAAGACACGATTGAAATACTAGCTAAGAGAAAAAAAATGTCTGTAACAATACCACTCATCTAACTCTGGCTAATGCTGAAAGAAGAGCCAGACCAGAAGAGAGTTTGCATCCACACATGCTGTCATCCTTATGTGTCTCTTAGGTTTACACTGTAGGTAATACTGTGAGTTATTTAAGGATGGACTGAAGGCTATTTGGTTTAGCCACTTGGAGGTGAGGAGATTTATACAGAGAATAGATTTCACCATTTTTTTTTTTTTTTTTTTTTTTAGGTTTTTCGAGACAGGGTTTCTCTGTGCAGCCCTGGGTGTCCTGGAACTCACTTTGTAGACCAGGCTGGCCTCAAACTCAGAAATCCACCTGCCTCTGGCTCCCAAGTGCTGGGATTAAAAGCATGCACCACTAATTAAAGGCATGCACCATTACTGCTCAGCTTCAGCAAATATTTCTTAATCACACCAATACTCTGAAAGAGTAGTCCATTCTTCAGACATCCTCTCTCCAAAGGTCCTAGACTCAGACCATTACCAGCTCTCCCAAGCACATCCCTGCTTTCAAAGGAGCTCTGTTTTATTCTTTTTGATAAATACCTAGAGGCCTTGGGGAAAGGGCCCAGGTGCTAGGTCCCAGGCCATTATAGGCTCTGCCAAGCATGTGGCTGGGTTTGAGACGGAGCTATGTCATTCTCTATCCATGAAGGCAGCTGTTTTGCCCATGATGCAGAACTATGCTTTTCTCAAGAAGAAAAATGTGCCTTTATGACACACCAGACCTTCGTGTTGGTTGTGACCCAGCAATGCTCCTTAGAGCAGATTTTTAAAATACTGACCTTGATCTGGGGATGGGCCTAGAGATAGTTTGTTAATCACAGTTGTCTCCTTTGTTATGTATTCTAGCTGTATTTCCTGATAATCCTGGTGAACAAAACACAGGTATCCTAGCATCCTAATCTCTAAAATGCTCCCTTACCATGCTACTAACCTGTAGGTGTTTTAGAGGCAGTCCCTCCCTCAGCTGAAATCTACTCAGTGTGACTCACTATCTTCAAAAACTTGGAAAATACTTAACACCATAGAATACATTCTTTTCTTCACAGCTTAAATTTGGATGCGACCCAGTGCGTGAGATGGCATTTACAACCACAACAAAATTAAGTCCAAATGGATCTTAAATGGCCAGGGCATAATGACTATCTGGAAGATACCAGAAAAAAAGGCCTTTCTGAATTTGGCATCCTGCTAAGGATGTTTCTACATGCAAGCCCTTGCTCCAAGTGGTTTGTGCAGATGCAGCTCCTGTAATGCAGTTATTCAGATGCCACCGCTGACTACATCTAGTATCTAAGACCACATGGAACCTGACAAGTGCCTGCTAGTTTCCAACTCCCAGAGGGGAGGGCCCACCACCCGGACTCCAGCTTCTCAGACCACCTCTCCTTCAAGTTAGGGGCAGGTTTCACATGCTCACCATATTGCGATTTAGTAGCTCAGCCTGTAAGACTAAGGCAACCAACAGCAGAGGTCAAAGCACATCACACCAACCACTTAAGGCCGCTTGCTCAGGTATGGAGCTCAACTGGAAGCACAGCACAAAGAAAAGAAAAGTATCCTCTTCCTCTGAGTGGAACAGCTCCTTGGAGGCCCTGATTGGCCAGTGAATCTTGACTGGCATGATTATTTCCCTTAGTGTTAAAGTGTGATCATCCTGCAGCACTGGACCACAGCACCTGGAAGAACCCTCCTCTCCTTTTCTTCTGATTGGAAATTCATGTTGTAGTCCCTGATTGGCCTGGGAATCTTGAGTGACATGAGCACCTCCCTTAGGGTTAGAGTGCCCTGAAGGCACACAGTAAAGGGTTTCCTGGCCCAGGATTCTACTCCAGGAGCTGACCCTTTTCTGATCTGCAAGATTTTTTTTTTCCAGTATCACTTGTGCCTGTCCTCCAATAACCTATCTTTTTGCTTCCAGAACTATGCAGGAATTTCTTCCTTCCCCTTCTTCTGGTCCTGCTGTGGCTGCTGCTGCTTTACCTCCTCTTCTTCTTCCTCCTCTTCCTTTTCTTCCTCCTCATTTTCCTCCACCTCCTTTTCTTCCATTTCCTCCTCCTCCTCCTCCTCCTCCTCCTCCTCCTCCTCCTTTAATATGGATGGAACACAATCACAGTCCATTATTCACCTTGGAGCAGACTGAACTATATGACCACAGGTAAAAGGCCTCCAAGGATATTGACAATTAAAGAGAGTTTTAGGACACAAAAGAGGATATTTGTTTTTGTGATTTCACACTGATGTCAGGAAAACCGGAATTAATATTCACCTGCTACGTATTGTAATGGTCTGAAAATCCCTGAAGGAGGATTCTAGACTCAGACAGTACGCAAAAACAAAAAGCCCTTATTCTGCAGAAACTTCTAGCACATCGGTCTCAACCATTCTTTGAAATGGTGATCCCAGAGAAAGGCACACAGATATTCTTATAGGAAACACGTGGAACTCTCTAGTAGAGTTCGGTAATCTAATATTTCATTGTTGGGTGCTAGGGGGTCACATGTTGTCAGTGGTCTGAATTCTTATGTCATGAATATTTAACCATATGATAAAATAGGGCTGCCCAGCCTGGATGGCTGACTCTGAGATATTTCCCGTCTTTGTAGTTGTCCCTAGGCTATTTTCTAGGAGGAGGGCAATGATCTTGTTCTGGATGTTATGGTCTGTTGCTAGAGCAGGTGTCTTATGACTTGGTTCCTGGGACTTATGGTTGACTCTTGAATATAGTGCCTTATAACCTATCAGGCCTGGTCCTCCAAATGGAAACAAATAAGATCCTTAAATAGAGACAAGTGGGGTTTATCTTGATCTTATATATGATTCTCCAGACAACCCTGGGAGAAAAGCAGGACATGGATCCAGATCACTATGGAGGACTATTGTTAGCCAGCACATCTTCCTCAATGTGAAGGTAAAAAAGTATGTCTGTAGCCGGGCAGTGGTGGCGCACACCTTTAATCCCAGCACTTGAGAGGCAGAAGCAGGTGGATTTCTGAGTTCAAGGCCAGCCTGGTCTACAGAGTGAGTTCCAGGACAGCCAGGGCTATTCACAGAAACGCTGTCTCAAAAAACCAAAACCAAACCAAACCAAGCCAAACCAAGAAACCAACCAACCAACCAAACAAACAAACAAAAAAAACTACGTCTGTATTAGTAATGGTTTTCCAGATGAACAGAACTCATAGCCGGGGTCTCTCTCTCTCTTTTTTTTTTTAATTTTTTTCGAGACAGGGTTTCTCTGTGTAGTCCTGGCTGTCCTGGAACTCACTCTGTAGAACAGGCTGGCCTCGAACTCAGAAATCTGCCTGCCTTTGCCTCCCAAGTGCTGGGATTAAAGGCATGTGCTACCACCAACCGGCTAGCAGGGATTTCTTTATGCATGCACAACATGGATGTATAGGAATCAATCTCAGAATGCTATCTCAGAAAACAAAGACTTTGTACCAATGGAAGTTAGAGAATACAGCAGTGACAGTACGTCTCAGGTGGTCTCCAGCATACACCAAAATTCCAAAGACCTCCTCTAATCCTAGAAAACAAAGTGATCTTTCTTTCCAGAGTATAGCAAGTAGAAAAACAGAAGGAGCTACCATCTTTGATATCCTTTATATAAGTAGGCTGCCACCAGAAGCTGTTGTCTAGATTAAAGGTTTTCCTGTCGTCTCAAAAGCTCCATATTAAAGAGGGAATATCCCATGTTTAATATTTTAATATTGTAAATAATAAAAAGCCCTTACAGTGCCCACTTGTTTCTGTATTAAATAATTGATTTCAGTAATTTGAACTGAAGTACATTTTACCTCATCCTAAATGCTGTCTGTCTCAAGGCTGTGACATCTGCGTAGAAGACTCCATTTTTATAGTTTATTTTTATTTTATGTCTATGAGGGTTTTCCTGGCCCTTGTTTGTGTGCAGTACCCACAGGCGCCAGAAGAGGGCATTAGATCCCTTGCGATTGCAGTTACAGCTACTGGTTTAATGGCCCTGTGATTTCTGAGAATGCAACCTTGTTGTAATCTGTAACATCCAATGCTCATAACTAAGCCATCTCTGTATTTAATATAGTTTTACTTAAAATTAATTTTCATATATTTGAAATATAATATATCACTGTCTGTAACCTTTACTTTTTACGTTTTTCCAGTAATGGCAAACAATGTGGTAGGTCTGGCAAAAAAAACAAAAACAAAAACAAAACATGCTCAACAAGTGAGTTCATTTTCTTAACCATATGCAAAATATTTACTTATAAGTTTGATTCAACAACTAAACTGCTAGCTGCTCAGAAATCTCCTTCACCTATGCCCTTTTATCTAGCTAGTTTATTTTCTTTTGAGGTCATCAAAACACATGTGCACTCCACTGCTCTCTTTCCTTGATCCAGTTTCATCAGAGTTCTGCTATTTCTTACAACTCTGCTTTCACGAAGCCATTCTGAGCCAAGAAGCAGAGACACAATCCAAAGAAAGTGCCCACCAAGAGTGCTCTCAAATGTCTAACAGCTATAAAAGAAGGGTCTGTCACCCTGACTACACACTTGACAGGCTGAAACAGGTCATTTCATGGTAGTGGTCCTGATGGGAAGCTCCAAGCCATGTCTGCAGTAGGCCAAAAGATTTTACCTTAACTGAAGGGCACCTCAATGCATCCAGCTGACTTTGCTTCAAGTCATCCAGCAAAGACCACAAGACTCCTCTCAAGCAATTTGCCTTTAAATAGGCAGGAACTTTCCATGCTTTAGCATTTTTGTCTATTGAGAAATTCAGAGGCACACCAAACTACATAATTTCAGGACACACCTGGCTACATCTGAAAAAGTTGTCTTCCTATTCTTAGGTATTTTACTAATCAATTATGTTGTCTTTGAACCATAATCAAATATCCTTCAACAATTTATGCCCTTACTTCTCCCCTCTCCATCTTAATTCTTCCTTGCCAATATCTCCCTCGTTGCATATGAGTGACTATGAAGACTCAAATACATAAATAAAACTTGCTGACTGCATTTTAATTGGTTGTTTGAATATGGTTCAAGGACTGCCCATGTTGCATTGATTAGCCAAATAGGGAACTCAATGCCTGAGGCTAATTCTCCTACTTGAGAGTTCCACTCTTTAATAAGCAATAGGACTTCAGGAGCCACCTGGATACTTATCAATCATCTAAAATTGATTACCTCAGTGTTCATTGCTAATATTAAATACTGTCAAAGCAGGGAATTCATCAACTTTTCTTGTCCACTTCCTTTCTGTCTCCACTTTCCAAGCACCATGATTATAGGCCTATGCCACCATGTTTAGCTGAGGTGGCTTCCACTTCATTTACTGAGTCATTAGAAACACAGCATGAGTAAGACGAGCAGTTCCACGTATCTATTCAGTAATGACTTAACACTGAGTCTGGGTTTCACCAACTGTAGAGTAAATAGAAAACTCTACTCTAATCCTTTGGTGACTTATAACAGACATTATAATAAAGCAAAACAGTACTGCTCCTAATTTGAAGGACATTCAAGTTTAAATCAGCAGGGCTGTATTTCATGGTAGTCTTCTGTTACTAGAGTTAGGTCCACAGTCTGTGTCTTAGCTACCCTACCCAGAGAGACTCAGCCACTCATCCTCACTAAGTCAATTAAAAGAACTGATTTATCTAGCTGTGACACACCCACCTGTAATGCTGGTAATCTGGAGGCAAATAGGACAGAATTCTCTGATGTTCTAGAACAGATAAGTGTTCAGGCCAGCAAGAGACTCATAGTGAGAATACTCTTCAAAATAAAACAACAAAATTGAATACAATGAAAAAAGGAAATTACTAATGAAAATTGAAAACAGATTAACATATCTGTTCAGCATGACTGACTTGAAACAGAGAATTTTCTCCCTCTTCCAAGTCCTTAAAAGAATTTTAGGCTAGCGGTGGTGGCACACGCCTTTATTCCTAGCACTTGGGAGGCAGAGGCAGGTGAATTTCTGAGTTTGAGGCCAGCCTGGTCTACCGAGTGAGTTCCAGGACATCCAGGGCTACACAGAGAAACCCTGTCTCGAAAAACCAAAAAAGAAAAAAAAAAAAAAAAAAGAGGGGAAGAACTGGACCGGACTGAAGCACCATGGCTGAGTGGATACAGAGAGGACAATAGAAGCCAGATGGTGTTCAGGCAAACCTCATGCACTGCACTACAGAGGGCTTTCTCTTCCCTTTTTTTCTATTTCCAAATCCCCACTCTACCTCCAATAGTTCATCCATACTGCATGGCTCTTTCTAAATGCCCGACTTCCACAGTTTTAGAGTGACTTCTGTTTGAGGTCCAGAGTCCTGTGAAGACAGACTTGATGTCAACTACAGTCACCACCAGAGTGTTGTCTTTTTTTTTTTTTTTTTGGTTTTTCGAGACAGAGTTTCTCTGTGTAGCCCTGGCTGTCCTGGAACTCACTCTGTAGACCAGGCTGGCCTCAAACTCAGAAATCTGCCTACCTCTGCCTCCCAAGTGCTGGGATTAAAGGCGTGCACCATCACTGCCCGGCACCACCATAGTTTCAAAATGAATACTTTATAGGCATCAAAAAACCAGAATAGGGTCCAATTCAGCAAGTCAATCTTCATGCATGCATGCTCCTTTTCTTTCCCTATAGGAAGCAACAATTACATCCGAGGTACACCTGACATGCATTGTTGTTGGCTCCTACTGCTGCTAAATGAGTCCAGAAACCAGACAGATTGTATTAGGAAAATTTCAATACAATGAGATATGCTCTTTCTTTTTTTTTTTCCCTTGAGATAGAATGTCACTATAAATTATGGCTGTCCAAGAAATCACTATGTATACACCATGGCCTAAAACACAGAGACTGTCCTACCACCATCCCTAATGTCCTGGGATTAGAGGTATGCACATCTAAGACCAGTTGAGATGTTTTATCAATGAATTACCTTTGAATCAAGGAACGAATGACAAGGTAAGAATTATACAGTAAACCTCATGGTTTTGAGGTTCAGTTATACCTACTCAAATTTTCAAATACTAATTTAAACTGGCAAAGTATTTCATATGTTCTCAAAAATGGGATTCTTTGCTTAGTTAATTTCCTCCTGTTAAAAATATTTCAACTGTGTTTGTGAATATACACCTGTGCCCTTAGTGTAGGGAGCAGTGAGAAAACACCTAACAGATATCTATTATCTACTCCCACTCTCTGAATTCTAGAGATAAAACCCAAGGACGTTTTGACTACAAGTGATATCATTGTTCCTTATTTTGTTTAACATTTTATATACTCCTGGTATGTGACATGCATACTCCAGAAACTAAGGATAGAAATAAGAAAATATTTGTATATAATATGGGTCTACCAGTGATTGATCTCAGGTCATCAGAGTTAGAGGTAACCAGCTGTACCCAATGAGACAGTTGTCTCGAGTTCATTTGTAGTTCTGGGAAATGTGTTCCCAAGAAGTGTTTCCACCTAAGAATCAAATAACATAATCTAAGTTAGCAGTACATCATTTTCTTTTGCACATAAAATTTATTACCAACTTTACTATTTCCCTTCATTCTTATATGACAATATGTTTACAATCTAAAAAGAAGACAGTGTTTTCTGGTGAAATGATTCTTTCACCAATTCTTATCTGACCATCTATGAAAAGGCTCAGTGTGAAATCACTCTGGTGTGCAAGGTTGGCAAAATGACATTGATCATCCTAAAATGATTGTCAAATGACGATCACACAAAGTTGTCTTCCCAACTCCACATATCTTTGGGACCTAAAACCCCATTATCACATCACACACATACAACACAAAACAAAACAAATGAATAAACTATATCTCATTGTTCTTAGCATCTCTAGATAATTCTATTAGAAGGCAGTACTTCAGGATGAAGAGCCAATGGATAACCAATGGGGATATGAAGGAGCATGAATTGTCAAATATACATACATCTTTACATGGTATCACTTCAAGCTATATTGTGAGATATATAGTTGATTGCTGATCATTCTATGTGATAACATTTTGAAAAACATTTGAATTTGGGTATACACATTAGATTCTTGAGGAACATGATGACTTCCCTTGGGAGTAGAATGTGCTGAAGGCACACACCATAGATTTTCAGGGTCTAGGATTCTACCAGGAGCTGACCCTTTCTAGATCCACAAAGAATCCGGTTTCAGTAGCACTTGTGCCTGTCCTCCCATGACCTATCTTTCTGTCTTTGAGCACTCAGCAGGCATTTCCTCTTCTTCCTCCTGGAATCAAGGTGGATAGCTTGCACAGTCCATTATTCAACTTGCTGCAGTGTCAACTATGAACTTCAAAGGCAGAACTGTTCCAAGGAGATTACCAATTAAAGTGACATTAGGGATACAAAATATGATTTCTGTTTCCATGACATCACATTGGTATCAGGGTAACTGCAACTAATATATACCTTTTACCTAGATACTCCAGCAAATTCTGTGAGAAAAGAAGGAAACAGATGAAAATCACTATGGAACACTATTCATAGCTACTACATCATCCTCAGAGGGAAGATGAAAAACATAAACCTGTACTAGGTAAAATTTTATACATGAACAGAATGGATAGCCTACAAAGTCACTCAAACTAAATATTCTTTGTGCTCTGATCACTGGTCCAGGAAGAAATTAAAGACTTTCTAAAATTCAGTGAAAATGAACTCACACCAAACCCAACAAAAACAAACCAACGAACTCAAGAAGACATCATTCACCATGGTCATATAGGCTTCCTTCCAGGGATGCAGGAATAGTCCATTATATAAAAACCCATCAACGTAATCCACCATATAAACAAACTGGTAGAGAAAAAGTCACATGATCATATCAGTAGAGGCTGAAAAGGTCTTTGAAAAGATCAAAGCCACTTTATATCAAAACTCTTGAGGAGGTCTGGGATATAGCATAGATAATTAAAAATAATAAAGTCAATATGCAGCAAGCCAATAGACAGCATCAAATTAAGTTGAGAGAAACTTAAAGAACTTTCACTGAAATCAGGGGTAAGACGAAGATCTCTACTCTGTATCTATGTAATACAGTACTTGAGGTACTACCTAGCACAAGAAGACAACAAAGAAGAACAAGGAGAAACAAACTGGAAAAAAAGAAGTCAAGTGTCACTCCTCCCAGATGATATAATGGTATAAATATCTCACTCCTAAAATTCTTCCTGAGAATTCCTACAGCTGAAAAACATCTTCACCAAAGTGACTGGAAAAAAAATTGTCAATGAAGTCAGTAGTACTAATTCATACAAACTAGAAATATCTCAAGAAAAAAGTCAGGAGACAACACCCTTCACAATTTGCACAAATAATATAATATATCTTGGTGTAACTTCGACCAAGCAAGTAAAAGTTCTGTATGACGAGAACTTCATATCCCTGAAGAAACTGAAGAGGATATCAGAAGATAGAAAGATCACTCATGCACATGGATAGGTAGGATTAACATAGTGAAAATGGACACCTTACAAAAAGCATTCTACAACTTCAATGCATTTCCATGAAAATTCTAACAAAAATACTCATAAACATTGAAAGAGAAATGCTCAACTTCATATAGAAAACCAAAAAATCCAGGATAGCACAAACAACTCTGAAGGAAAAAACACTGTCCCTAACCTCAAGCTGTCCTAGAGAGCAAGAGTGAGAAAACTGCATGGAGTTCGTACAGAAATAAACAAGGTGACCAATGCACCACTACACACACTTGATTTTTAAAAAAGAAATCAAAACCCAACAATGAAAAAAGATAAAATCATCCTCAATAAATATTGCTAATCTAACTGCATATCTACATATAAAAAAATGCAAACAGATCCGTATGTATGACCCTGCACAAAACCCTAGTCATGTAGGATCAAGGACCTCAATAGATTAGCAGATACATTATCTCTCACAGAAGAGAAAATGGTCAAGGAGACAATTTCCTGAAAAGAAGAGCAATGGGGTCAGGCAGTAAGATTAGCAATTGATAAATGGGACCTCATGAAACTGAGAAACTTCTGGAAGGCAAAAGACAGTGTCAGTAGAAAAAAAACAGCAACATACAGATTGGGAGAGAATCTTCACTAACTGTTCATCTGACAGAGGGTTAATATTCAACATTTCTAAAGAGCCCAGGAGGTTAGAGAGCAACAACCCAAATATCCCTATTAAAGTCTAGGGTACAGTGCTAATCAGAGAATTCGCAACAAAGAAACTGTGAATGAACAAGGAATACTTAAATAAATGTTAAAAATCTTTAGTCGCCAGGGAAATTCAAACCAAAACAACTATGAGGATTAATCTTACAACTATTGGAATTGCTAACATCAAAAACTCAAAAAAATAGCAAATGCTGCAGAGAATGTGGAGCCAGGGAAACACTCTTGTATTGTTGGTGGGTGTGCAAACTTGGAGAACCACTTTGGAAATCATTTTGTCAGTTTCTAAGAAAAGTGGGAATAGTTTTACCTCAAGACACAGCAATACCACTCCTGGGCATATACCCCCAAAATGCTCCATTATACCATGAGGACACTTGCTCAACTATGTTAATAGTAGCTTTATTCATTATAGAGAGAAACTGATAAAAAACCTTTCAAGTCCCTAACTGAACCACTTCCTGTAGCCAAGCCACTGTCTCCCAGTGGAAAAAATAAGGACATCACATCACCAAAAATATCTTCCATTTAATATCTGTCCTTTCTATAAGACAAATAGGGACAAGAGTAGATCAGAGGAGGGAGTGGCTAAACAATTGGGCCAAATTGAGACCCATTCCATATGGGGCAAGAACCAGTCCCTCAGACTATTAATGAAATCATGCTATGCTTGCAAATAGTATTGTAGCACACCTCACTTCTGAGAGGCTGTAATGAACAGATAACAGAAATAGATGCAGAGACAAACAGCCAAGCATTAGATAGACCTTGGCAAGTTGTGTGGAAGAGATCAGGGAAGGATTGAGGTTCCCAAAGAAGATAGGGAATCCACAGGAAGATGAACAGAATTTATTACCCTGGTATCTTGATGGCAAACAGATACTGAACAACCAACCATCCAAAGTGAGCATGAACTAAACCTAGATGCCTCTCATAAATGTAACAGATGTGCAGCTTGGTCTTCATATGGGTTCCCCAACAACTGGAGTGGTGGCTTTCCCTGAATTTGAAGCCCACCAGTGGATCAAGTTCCCCTAAGTGGGCTGTCATGTAAGGCCTCAGTGAGAGGATGTGTCTGTAGAAAATGATGTGTCCCTGGTAGGGGTGTTGCGGGTCCAGTAGGGTTGGGGATCATACACAGGAGTGGTTCCTCCATCTCAACAGAGAAGCAAAGGAGGGAATGAGGAGAGGAGCTGTGAGAGGGTGGTGGGAGGCTGATATTGGGGTTGAAGGTGAAAAAGTAAACAAAAATTTTTAAGTGAAATCAAGTATTGACTCTCAAAAAGCACAAATATCACTGAAATGAAATCCACATAGCTATACTGAGTTTTAAAAAGGGAAGGTCATTCCTCTGCAGGGAGAATGGCTTAAGAAGATACTGTTTAACTTGTCCCTAGGTACCATGTTAACTTCTGAGACATGTGAACATACAATGTCTTAGTTAAGGTTTTACTGCTGTGAAGATACCATGAACAAAGCAACTCTTACATGGCCAAGATATAGTTGGGGCTGGTTTACAGGTTCATAGGTTGAGTCCAATATCATCAAGATGAGAGCATAGCTCCATCCAGGTAGGCATGGTCCAGTAGGAGCTGAGGGTTCTCCATCTTCATCTGAAGCCTGCTAGCAGACTATTGGCTCCCAGGCAGCTAAGACAAGGTTATTAAAGCACACACCCATAAGGCCATACCTCCTCCAAAAACGGCCACAGCTTCCAACAGTGCCAATCCCTGAGTCAAGTATATAGGAACCATTACAAACACACAAAGCTAAAACCAATGGCCCGTGTCTTACACATCTGAGATTAATTAACTGTGAAAGTGGAAAGAACATATCTGCAAGGAGCACCCTCTACTTGTGAATCTAACATTCCCTAGATCAAGCTACATTCCCCAAGTTGTATGCACACAAATCTGGTCTGCATTCATTCACATGATGTGAATTGTTAATAAGTGCTGCAAATTTACAAAATCCCTCAGCATGCCACAATGAGGTACTTCTTCATAATTGTGACTCTAGGAGCTAATTCTTTGCATCAGAAAAATACCCATCACAAAGTAAAGTAGAATTAAAGATGAACAGAAGTCACAGAAGTAACTCAAGAATAGCCCAATAAACATCTGTAAATGGATTTGCCATGCATACAACAAAGTTTAATATCTATTCCAAGTGTTTGAAAATACAAAGCACAACTACTATTGCTGATCTCTACCAAAATACTTGACTGAACATGGGAAACAATTTACTTCCTTCAGATCTATGAAGAAGAGATGAAACAGGATGCTTTTCCTGAAATTGAAAACTACTATTATGTACCGTCTATAACCAAGTCATATACATAGACAGCATTTTTGTCTTGTATGAGTTTTTTCTATTTCCTGACATCAAGATGATGTAAACCACTTTAAATATTTAGATGGCTAGAGACATGGTCAAGTAATTAACAAAAGTTCATTCCCAGGAACAAAGTTAGGTTTTGACATCTTACTCTAACTCCTCCTATAGGAAGATTCAACAGTTTATTTCTTTGAAATCAGCATTCACATACACATAGTCACACAAAGACATGTGTGGGGCGGTCAGCTATGAGAGACAGCTGGGCACCTGGCTGAAGGAGCTTTCAACCCCAGAGACCCTTGGGATGGAAGGCATTTAGCTCTGTTCCTGGGTCCCTGGCTCTCTCAGCTTCAGCCCTCCACAGCTCCTTCCATAGAGAGGTCTATGGCCATCAGTCATGTAGAAGTAGCATCCTCGCATGCACATGAGGCATCCCCAAGCTCTGAGGCCAAGCCAATAGGGGTTACCTGCTGCCCACCCCATACTGCACATATTTAGTCTAACTCAGAAGTAAAGTGCCTGCGAGAATCATCCCTTTGTCAGAGAGCTTCTTTCATGGACCCTCCCTTCTTCAACAGCCAGC
>NW_021618875.1:0-493 GCF_004785775.1 Grammomys surdaster | reverse complement strand
CCCCCCCCGTAGATAGCCAGCACCTCCCAGCTTAGCAAAGAGCTGTAAAGCTTTTCCCCTCTCCACCAAGGCAACACAGTCAGAGGTGGAAGAGGCAGCAGTGGACTCTCCCTGTATGCACTCCTTTGCTCTAGGACTGCTCGTGGACAGAGGCAGCAGCTCTTCACACCCCGTCCTCAGCCAAAGCCAGAGATGCTCATGGGATCCCATTTCGAGCTGGTCCAGTAGATATGGAAAAAATCTCATAATTAAAGTTAAAAGAAGTTGGTGAGCAAATGATATTTTACCCATGCCGTTCCTCTGGTAGATGCATTCATTACTATAACCCAAGGGTTGAGGCATGTGAACGCTTACACACAGTTTTTCTTTATCATGAATTGGCTCATGTAACAGAAGCAAGAAGATAGGCTGGAAGGTTGAAAAATCAATTTTTCTCAATTGGTGCGGTCATTTGGAGGGATTTAGGAAATGTTCCCTTGCTGGAGAAAATATG
>NW_021618874.1:0-2886 GCF_004785775.1 Grammomys surdaster | reverse complement strand
CTTTTCTAACTCTGTGAAGAATTGAGTTGGGATTTTAATGGGGATTGCATTGAATCTGTAGATTGCTTTTGGCAAGATGGCCATTTTTATTATATTAATCCTGCCAATCCATGAGCATGGGAGATCTAACCATCTTCTGAGATCTTCTTCGATTTCTTTCTTCAGGGACTTGAAGTTCTTGTCGTACACGTCTTTCACTTGCTTGGTTAGATTCACACCAAGGTATTTCATATTATTTGCAACTATTGAGAAGGGTGTCATTTCCCTAATTTCTTTTTCAGTCTGTTTATCTTTCATGTAGAGGAAGGCTACTGATTTGTTTGAGTTGATTTTATAACCAGCCACTTTGCTGAAGTTGTTTATCAGGTTTAGGAGTTCTCTGGTGGAAGTTTGGGGGTCACATAAGTATACTATCATATCATCTGCAAATAGCGATATTTTGACTTCTTCCTTTCCTATTTGTATCCCTTTGACTTCTTTTTGTTGTCTAATTGCTCTGGCTAGGACTTCCAGTACTATATAGAATAGGTAGGAGGAGAGTGGGCAGCCTTGTCTAGTCCCTGATCTTAGTGGGATTGCTTCAAGTTTTTCTCCATTTAGCTTGATGTTGGCTACTTGTTTGCTGTAAATTGCTTTTACTATGTAAATCAGAAATATATGAAGCTGAAATATCAATAGTCATCAGTCATAGATAATAGTAAGTCAGAAATAAATGAACATGAATAATAAATATTCAGCATTCGTGGATAATAGTTACTCAGAAATAAATGAAATTGATTAATCAATAGTCATCAGTCATAGTTAATTGTAAACAAGAAAAAATAAAGCTGAAATATCAGTAATCATCAGTCATAGATAATAGTAAGTCAGAAATAAATGAACATGAATAATCAATAATAACAATTCATGGATAATAGTAATTTAGAAATAAATGAAAATGAACAACCAATAGTCATATGTCATAGTTAATAGGAAATCAGAAATATATAAAGCTGAAATATGAATTGTCATCAGTCATAGGAAAGAGTAAGTCAGAAATTAATGAACATGAATAATCAATATTCAGCATTCGTGGATAACAGTAAATCAGAAACAAATGAACTTGATTAATCAATAGTCATCAGTTAGAGTTCATGGGAAAGCAGAAATAAATAAAGCTGAAATATCAATAGTTATCAGTCACAGATAATAGTAAGTCAGAAATAAATGAACAGGAATAATCAACATTCAGCATTCGTGGAAAATAGTAAATCAGAAAAAAAAGAAATTGATTAATCAATAGTCATAAGTCATACTTAATTGTAAACAAGAAAAAATTAAGCTGAAATATCAGTAGTCATCAGTCATAGATAATAGTAAGTCAGAAATATATGAACTTGAATAATCAATAATAACAATTCGTGGATAATAGTAATTCAGAAATAAATGAACATGAACAAAAAAAGACATATGTCATAGTTAATAGGAAATCAGAAATATATAAAGGTGAAATATCATTAGTCATCAGTTATAGATAATAGTAAGTCAGAAATAAATGAACATGAATAATAAATATTCAGCATTCGTGGATAATAGTAAATCAGAAACAAACGAACTTGATTAATCAATAGTCATCAGTCAGAGTTCATAGTAAATCAGAAATATATAATGGGGAAATATCATTAGTCATCAGTCATAGATAATATTAAGTCAGAAATAAATGAACATGAATAATCAACATTCAGCATTCGTGGATAATAGTAAATCAGAAACAAATGAACATGAACAACCAATAGCAATATATCATAGTTAATAGGAAATCAGAAATATATAAAGCTGTAATTTCAATAATCATCAGTCATAGATAATAGTAAGTCAGCAATAAATGAACATGAGTAATCAATATTCAGCTTTCATGGATAATAGTAAATCAGAAATAAATGAAATTGATTAATCCATAGTCATCAGTCATAGTTAATTGTAAACAACAAAAAAAAGCTGATTTATCAATAGTCATCAGTCATAGATAATAGTAAGTCAGAAATAAATGAACAAGAATAATCAATAATAACAATTCGTGTATAATAGTAATTCAGAAATAAATGAACAGAAAAAATGAACTTGATTAATCAATATTCATCAGTTAGAGTTCATGGGAAAGCAGAAATAAATAAAGCTGAAATATCAATAGTCATCTGTCATAGAGACAGAATTGGTTTTTAAATAAAGATATTGACAGAATTGTTTATTACATAAATATATTGACAGAATTGGTTATTGAATCAAGATACTGATAGAATTGGTTATTAAATAAAGATACTGACAGAAATGTTTTTTAAAAAGGTATTGACAAAATAGGTTTTTAAATAAAGATATTTATATAATTGGTTATTAAATAACGATATTGACAAAATTGTTTATTAAATAAATATATTGACAGAATTGTTTATTAAATAAATATATTGACAGAGTTGGTTATTGAATACAAATACTGACAGAATTAGTTATTAAATAACGATATTGATAGAATTTTTTTAACAAAGTATATGTACAGTATTGCTTTTTAAAAAAAGATATTCACAGAATTGGTTTTAAAATAAAGATATTGAAAGAATTGGTTTTTAAATAAAGATATTGACAGAATTGGTTATTATACAATTGATTATTAAATAAATATATTGACATATTGGTTATTAAGTAAAGATGTTGACAGAATAGGTTATTACAGAATTGATTATTAACTAAAGATATTTACAGAATTGTTTATTAAAAAAAGGTATTGACAGAATTGGTTATTACAGAACTGAATATTATATAAAGGTAATGACAGAATTGGTTTTTAAGTACAGATATTGACAGAATTGGTTTTAAAATGAAGATATTGACAGAATTTTATTTAAAATAAAG
>NW_021618873.1:0-1194 GCF_004785775.1 Grammomys surdaster | reverse complement strand
AGAGAGAGAGAGAGAGAGAGAGAGAGTTTAGAAAGGAGAAGAAACAGGAATAGGCAAAAAGCTGGCTATAGCCAATTAAGCCGGCCACAACTGAACAAGATGGCCACAGCTTCATAGGAGTTCCTAGACTTCCTTTCTACATTGTATTTGTTTCAAACTTTGCATAATAAAATGTCACAGAAGGAGCCACAGAGTTGACTTGGTGGTTAAGATCGCTGACTTCACAATCACAGGGACTGGAGTTCAGACCCCAGCACCCATGTAAGACATCAGGCCTTCCACAAATGCCTGTGGCTCGAGCTTGGAGGATGTGGTGTCCTCTTCCGGTCTCTGTACACAGAGGCACACATCCTTCCCTTGTAACGGGAGGCTTATGCATTTACAGAAAGGTGATCCATCCACATGGAACCACACTTCCTGTTTTGAAGAGTCAAAGGCACTGTCACGGTTGAGACCCCAGCACGTGTGACCTTTCTCTCTATTCTTTTCGTTTATTTTCTGAGATTGTCATTTAATTAAAACACTTCTTCCTTTCCTTTTCTCCCCACAAACCCCTGCAATATCCCCTCCCAGTCTCTTTTTTTATCAATTGTTATTGCCTGCATATATGTATTTGCATGTATGTTTATATACATGTATTCCTAAATATAACCTCGTGAGTCCATGTACTGTTTTTGTATGTAGGTTTCCAGGGCTGACCCTTTGGCTCTGGACAATTGCTGTACTCTCCCTGGGGAGGATCTCCTCCCGCTCCCAGCTTTACTCAGCTGCCTATAGTTCTTCATGCAGAGTTGAGGCTTCATGGGCTCATCTGCATCCAGTTTTGCACACGAATTGGTGTTACCCTTGCTGATCTCACGTTTCAGCAGTCATGTTGGTGAGACGTTAGTTACACTTATAGCTTGTGATGTATGAGACAGTCTCTTCCAGCAAAGCCTGTCCCTCAAAGTCTGTCCCTCACAGTCTGTCTGTCCCTCCCTCTTTTTTTTTTTTCAGTATCTTTGGTGTGAAGGGAAATTCTATACAGGCTGATATGTTTGATGGTCATGGTTTCATGGCTTCTGCATTCACCCTTTCTCATGGCTGCTTGTGCTGATGGCCTCTCTTCCCCATCCTTCTCTCTCAAACAGGATCTCATGTATCCCAGGCTGTCCTTGAACTCATTGTTTAGTTGAGACTAACTCTGAAGTACTA
>NW_021618872.1:0-1708 GCF_004785775.1 Grammomys surdaster | reverse complement strand
TTATTAGCACTTCCTGTGGAGGATGCCACTGAAATGTCATATGCTTTCTTATTGTCCTTGTATGCTTTTACTGTTCTGTTTGGTATAAGTGACCATTCATGAAAATCAATTTAAAATTCTACGTACAAGATGTATTCACGAAAGTATCAGTGCTGTTTTCCCAAGAAATTATGCTCCCTAACCCCTGCTCTGCCCCTACAAGTTATCTCATTCCTAAGATTTGCTCTGTCTTTCTAGTATTTGTGCAGTTGCATCTGACCCTTGTTTCCTGTGGACATTTCTTTTTGGTTTCTAGCAATGACCCTGCTGCTTTTAGCTGGCAGACTATGTCATTTTTCTCAGGTGGTTGTTGAGTAGATCATCTCCCTTGTCTTGACTTATGTGCAGTTACCACTATAAAATAGCTTGCAAGAAGGAGTTGAAAAGACCTCTTGCAATGAATGTTGTTTTTATTCACTTAGTTGTCAAGGAATTCATAGATCTGAGACCAAGATGGGTGAAGGGAAACATAGTAAGCTGTAAAATCCTATCAAACTCCCAGTGATGTGTGCAAATATGTGATGCTTGAATTTTGGGGAACTCGTTTGGTACTTGGGAGCCTAAATAGTCTTCTTCACAAGACTAGGTTAGAGCCTACCCATGCAGATTCCAAAAATTCTAAAACTTCAGGTTTTAGGCTTACCCAGGCCTGAAAGACAAATGTACTAATAGCCTTTGGCATTCCCACAAACATGTAAAACCAGATGCTATTACTAGATGTCATGAATGATCCTTTCCTTGTGGGTAACTTGTTATCCTTTAGGCTTTAAGCTTCTTGTCATTTGTATTTGCTGCCTCTTGGACTATACCATGCTCCCTTCTTTGAAGTACCAGACTTCCCCAACAACCTGGAACATTACAAAGGGTGGATGATGTTGCAATGAGTAATCTGCTGGTATATGCCCTAAATAGAATCTGAGCGACTTGTGTGGTTTTCCAGAGGTCAAGGTACCTGAGCAGCAATGGGGCAGGACAGTACACAGTCTGGAATCAGTGGTCATGCTTTAGTCATACACTGCTCTACTGTGGAAGACAGCATAGAATAAGAACTTGACAATTAGCTGGCGTGCTCTTCACTACACTCTCTCAGCTTTAAAACTTGGACCACATTTGTTCTAGTCATAGGGGCAGTCCAGTGTGGTATAAATGCCTATCTACCAGTTGGTGGATGAGTTCGGATGCTCAATGGATACTGTTATTTTAGACCATTCTATACCTCCATATTGAGCCCTGCCTGTGGTATCACAATGTCATGTGATCCACTCAGAGTTCATTCCAACATTTATCAACATGAATAAACTTTCCAACCAGCTCTGAAAATCCATATCCCAGAAAAAAGAACTTCATTGGATGGTAATGACATCTCTGGGCCCTAATAATTCAATCCTGGTAGAGGCTAGAGCTCTGTCAGTCATAGGAACAGTGAGTCTCTGCTGGTCTCTGATGAGCAGATTCAAGCCAACTTTTATCACATTGTAATGAGACAATCTTGACCCTTTGACTGTTAAGTAAGTTTTCGAAACAGTTCTTGGACACCCCATTTGCACCAAGGAGGTAAGAAGCCTACTGAAGGACTTTGGAGCTTTTGG
This sequence comes from Grammomys surdaster, assembly GCF_004785775.1. Lineage (NCBI taxonomy): Eukaryota > Metazoa > Chordata > Mammalia > Rodentia > Muridae > Grammomys > Grammomys surdaster. Next base: position 80 of record NW_021618872.1, on the reverse strand, counting down.
ACTCTGCTTGTGTGTTTAGCAAGGTTCTGGTCTGGAGGACATCACTGGACAGTGGCATATCTGCAGTGTCTCATCATTTC
>NW_021618871.1:0-3645 GCF_004785775.1 Grammomys surdaster | reverse complement strand
AAAGATACAATAAAAATCATAGAAGAAAACTTTTTTAACATTAAAAAAAGAGATGGACATTAATGTAAAAGAAGCCTACAGTACATCAAATACATCGAACCAGAGGTAAAAATCTTCCTGCCACATAATAACCACAAAACTAAATGTTCCAAGCAAAGACAGAGGACTAAAAGCTGTAAGGGAACTAGGCCAAGTAACATATAAAGCACACCTATCAGAATTACTCTAGACTTCTCAAGAAATACTGTAAAAAACAGAAGATCTTGGACAAATGTAATGCAGATTATAAGAGTCCACAGATGTCAGCCAAGGCTACTCCATAAATATACAAAGAAATTACTGTAGATAGACAAACCAAGATATCCCACAAGAAATGCAAATTTATACAATATATGTCTACTAATTCATCCTTACAGAGGATAGAAGTAAACTCCAAAACAAGTGGAGTAATTATACTCAAAAAACACAATAAATTAATCATAACACAACAAACCCAAAAGATTATAAACATACACACACACACACACACACATAATACCACTTCCAAAACCAAAATTATAGTAACAAAAAACTTTGGTCTTTTATATCTCTCAACACCAACAGACTCAACTCCTAAATAAGGACATGGGCTATGCAAACAGGACTCTAACCTTGCAGAACTACAAACCAAACATTTTATAACTTACCTTGGCCATAGTGTTTTATCACAGCAATAGAAAATAACTAATCCACACAGTAATGGTAACATTTAAAGAATGGTAAGAAGAGATAAGGATACACAGCAAATAACAAAACAGCAAGGCTCTTCTGAGAGGGTCTCCACCAGCACTCCAGGCCCCTCCCCAGCCAGTCCTTCCCCACACAATGCAGAGGCCATTCAGAGAGCTCAGCTTCTCCAGGACAGAAAGCTGGCCTGGCACACCACAAAGGGAACCTATGATTAACTAGTGTCAAGGCCTGGGGACAGATTCCCATTTGTGGGACTCTCGACAGCACTCACCAACCTCTAGATCTTTCTTGGAAAAGGGGAGCGGTGGCAGCTAAACCCTTAGAAACCTTCATGGCTGGTTCTAGAAGCCAGAAACCCATGATTACTACCTCAGTGAGCTTCTGTGAGCACCATAGCGATGCTGAGGCCTGCAGCATCCACCTAGACAGCAGACGTTGTTGTATTGTGACCTGGAAAATGGAAATGTCCCTTTTCTTCTCTGTAACTCAGTTTCCTAAAGACCAAATAAGGCTGTTTATCCCAAGGAAATTCCACAAGGAGAACTGGCAGCCCTGAAACCCATAAGTGGGGGAAGATTGAAACACGAAAGGCTCTCCTACCCTTCTGGAGAGCAATGGTTCCATAAAGACTCCCTACCATCAGCCTGACTGGTGAGTGCCCAGGGTGAATGGTCTCTGAGGGACAGAAAAGAGATCCATAGCAACAGGGGCTAGGTGAGAATCCTGATGAATTCCAGCTTACAGAACCTATTGCCACATCACATGGTTAAAGGAGAAATCTGCCTGGCGCCAGTATCCCATTCAGGGCAGATAAACTTATGCTAGCAAATTTGCTCTAGTGCCTGTCAATCAAAGCACCAGACATCAGGGTTGGATGATCAGCCCTAGGGCTGCAGTTGGGGCAGAGAGGCCCTGGCCACTGACTGAAGTCACTTACCTGTCTAGGAAAGAATGGAGACCAGGCCCTGAAAAGACACTGGGGCTCCCCATGCCTCAGTCAGGAGGAACACACCTGAATACATCAGCCAGACTAAGGAAGATCTGTACCTCCATGGCTCTCACTCTCCCCTCAGATAGAAGACTGGGCTTAGGGAAGCTGGAAGTGATGGGGAAAGAAGAGATTTCCAGTGGTATCACACACTATGGCCCCTGCAAATGAAGTTAACAGTGGATGGCCCTTTAAAGGGTGTGATTAGGAGGACAAATTCGCTCTTCATTGGCTCCCTTTTCCTTTGCTTTTGAAATTCTCACCTGATTAAGTTGCTAACTGCTAAACAATCTCTCTTTAGATTTACAGAGCCTGGAACGTCTGGTGGCCTTTGTAACACTTTCCCCTGGTCTGCAATTCTGTTTATCAACCAACACAAAACATGCAAATGGCTGGGAGGCTTGAATTTGCAGAAACATAATACATCTGTTTTCAGAAAACATGAGACCTGCTGTAGGAGGTCAAGGTAAATCATGATGTTTCAACAAAATAGAAATAAAGAAACACACACTTTGGATGGTTGATACTTGCTCTGAATACAGCTGCTTTACCTTGGTCCTCAATACCCTGAGACCCTCAGAGATGGATCAATGAGGTCAGAGCCCCACCATCTCCCAAGATGTCAGTCCTTAAATAAACCTTTTGTGCTGGTTGGTTTTTTTATTGCCAGCCTGACACAGTCTAGAGTCACCTGGGAAAAGGGAGCCTCAAGTGAGGAATTGCCCAGGTAACCTTGGCCTTTGACCATGTCTGCAAGAGGTTGTCTTAATTGATGATTGATGTAGAAGGGTTCAGCCCACTGTGAGTGGCACCATCACCAGAGAGGTGGGTGGGGCTATGTAAGAAACCTGGCCAATCATAAGTCAGTAGTCTCTATTTCATGGTCTCTGTTTCATTCCTGACCTGACTTTCCTCAATGATGGACAGTGACCTAGAAGCCTAAGCCAAATAAACCCTTTCCTCCCCAAGATGATTCTGGTCAGAGTCTTATCACAGCAACAGAAACAAACTAGAACTTCTTCTTAACAATAAGCTCTCAAATGCAGGCCTCTGAGTGACAAGCAGCCAAGCTCTGAACTCCATAACAACATACTGGCCTCTGTGTGACAAGCAGCCAAGCTCTGAACTCTGTAACAACAGGAATCGCACTTGTAACTCACAGGCTTCCCACTGCTGGCCAGGTAGAGAAATGCCCCATGGAACAAACTCTGTCAGCTCTTTGTCCACCTCAGAAGTGGTAAGAAAAAAAGGTGATGCCAGACATGGCACAAGAGGCCAGACAACAAAATCACGCTCCTCAGTTAATTAGCAAAGTCTTTTGTGGAAGTCGGGAACCTTCATGAATATCAAGCCAATACAACCTCTCCACAGTTCTCCCAGGCTGAGCAGGCAAGGACTAGGCTAAGGTTTGAGGTTCATCTTACACACAAGAGACTGAAGTCACAAATCATCACTGGGAAGCAAAGGCAGAGATGGAGGGGGAGCCTGTATTCCCACCTCTGCAAAAGGCTCTCTCCCCACACCCATGTTCCTTATGATAAAGTCAAAAGAGGCTAGAAGCAGGGATCTGAGGAGCAGAGGGTACCTGGATAGCAAAGATGATGAGTTGCTGTGACAGAATCTCTCCTTAAACTGAGAGATTAAGACAGACAAGATGCAATCTTTACAAACCTGCAAGATGGGTCAGTCACTTGAGTCCATCCCTAGAATCCACATGGGGAAGGAGAGGTGGGGAAACTCTTGCAAGCTGTCTTGTGACTTCCATTTCCATGCTGTGCCACACACATATGGAACAGCCTTGGCATTGAGTCATTTGTTTGGTTGGAATTTTTGTTGTTGTTGTTGTTGCAGAAACTGAGTAGCTGCTGAGAGCACAAGCCAGAGCCATTTCATTATAGAAGAGGAGGGAAGGGAAATCTGCTACCCTT
>NW_021618870.1:0-3075 GCF_004785775.1 Grammomys surdaster | reverse complement strand
AGGAAGGTGGAGTAAGAGGGAGAGGCCAACCTGAGGAGCACAAGAAGATGTACTGCCCCAGTTCAGAAACAAGGATGGGTGCTGGGGATAGAGCTCAGTCGGTAGAGTGCTTGCCCAAGTTGCATGAAGCCTAGGTTCCAGCCCCATTAACTAGTGTGGGAGAAAATAATCCCAGCACTGGAGAGGTAGAGTCAGGAAGATGAGTTCTTGAGGCGCGTACACGGGGTGGGGGGTATCTGTATTAGCAAAAAGGTGTGTGTGTGTGTGTGTGTTGCTTGGTATTACACCAAAGGCCTTGTATGTGCCAGATAAATGCTTGTCACTGAACCACATCCCCAGCCTCTGTGAGCTTTCTTTCCACTGGATCTTACACCGTTGGTAAAAGGGTTTGGTATGTCTCATTCCTGCTATTTAAAAGTCCATGGGATGATTTTGAAAGCTGAGGTTCTAAATGCTCTGGGCCAGCCCTTTGCTCTCTCTTCTTCCTCTGTCCTAATGAGCGTCCTGGCTGGTGCTATCGAGAATATCAACAGTGCTGAAAAGAAGGGCCAGTGCCAGCTGCTTGCTGGGCCTCCCCGGAAGTCACCGTTGGGTTCTTATTCTGTTGGTACACTTAGAACTGCTGATGATCAGGAAGCTAGGAGTGTGGAGGCTTTACAGGCAAGTGAAACAAGCGTGGAGTGGTCAGCTTAGACTACCCAGTCTAACAATGCTAACAATGGCAACTCAGCTCCCCTCTGGTCAGTCTGGGGCCATTGTACCAACAGCTTCAGCTGGCATGATAGACCATAGAAAAGCAGGACAAAAAGCCTGGGGGGCTCTCTTTTTTTCTGGGAATGCAATACATACTCAGATAAGGTGCTCATATTCAGAGACGGGGAGATAAGCTTTAGTCTAGTTAGGCTGGTGATAAGGTTCATACATAAGAACCAAAGTTCAAACCCACAGCACCCACAAAATACTTCTAATTCCGGTGTTTGGGAAGTGGAGACAGGAGGTCCCTGGTAAGCTGACTAGCTAGACTACCTGAAGCCATGAGCTCTGGAATGAATATTAAGATCCTACCGCAGCCAGGTGTGCTGGCAACACCTTTATTTTTATTTATTTATTTATTTATTTTATTGGATGATTTATTTACATTTCCTATGTTGTCCCCTTACCCCATCCCCCACCACCCCCTCGGAACCCCCAATCCCCTCGCCCCTCCTCCTTCTTCTCTGTGGATGTAACCTCTATCTATCCCCCCACTCCCACTTCCCCACCCTCAAAATTCCCACCCCCTGGGGCATCCAGCCTTCATGAGGTCAAGGTTCTCTTCTTCCACCTATGCCCAGCAGGGCCCTCCACTTTTACATATTCAGCTGAAGCCCTGGATCCCCCCCTAAGTGCTCCCAGGCTGGTGGTTTAGACCCTGGGAGCTGTGGTTGGTTGGTATTGTTGCTCTCCTCATGGTGCCACAAACCCTTTCAGCTCCTTCAGTCTTCACTCTAACTCCTCTATTGAGAACCCCATGATCAGTTCAATGGCTAGTTGTGAGCATCTGCCTCTGAATATGTCTGACTCTTGAAGGCCTCTGAGAAGATATCCATATCAGGCTCTTATCAGCATGCACTTCCTGACTTCCACATCAGCATCTACCTTTGGTGATTGCACATGGGATAGATACTCAGGTGGAGTGGTCTTGAGACGGCCCCTCCTTCAGTTTCTGTCCCTCACTTTGTCTCCATATTTGCTCCCTTGAGTATTTTGTTGCTCCTTCTAAGAAGGACCGAATCACCCTCACTTGGTCTTCCTTCTTTATGGGCTTCATGTGGCCTGTGAGTTGCATCTTGGGCATTTCAAGGTTCTAGGCTAATATCCAATAATCAGTGAGTGAATACCATGTGTGTTCTTTTGTGATTGGCTTACCTCACTCAGGATGATAATTTCTAGTTCCATCCATTTACCTAGGAACCTCTCGAATTCATTGTTTTTAATAGCTGAGTAATACTCCATTGTGTAAATATACCACATTTTTTGAATCCATTCCTCAGTTGAAGGACATCTGGGTTCTTTCCAGCTCCTGGCTATTATAAATAAGGCTGCTATGAACATAGTTGAGCATATGTCCTTATTATATGTTTGAGCATCTTCCGGGTATATGCCTAGGAGTGGTATAGCTGGATCCTCGGGTAATGCTATGTCCAATTTTCTGAGGAACCGCCAGACTGATTTCCAAAGTGGTTGCACCATCTTGCAGTCCCACCAACAATGGAGGAGTGTTCCTCTTTCTCCACACCCTCGCCAGCATCTACTATCACCTGAGTTTTTAATCTTAGCCATTCTGACTGGTGTGAGATGGAATCTCAGGGTTGTTTTGATTTGCATTTCCCTGACGACTAAGGATGCCGAGCATTTCTTTAGGTGCTTCTCGGCCATTCGAGTTTCTTCTGTTGAAAATTCTTTGTTAAGCTCTATACCCCATTTTTTAATAGGGTTATTTGGTTGTCTGGAGTCTAATTTCTTGAGTTCTTTGTATATATTGGATATTAGCCCTCTATCAGATGAAGGATTGGTAAAGATCTTTTCCCAATTTGTTGGTTGTCATTTTGTCCTATTGACAGTGTCCTTTGCCTTACAGAAACTTTGCAATTTTATGAAGTCCCATTTGTCAATTCTCGATCTTAGAGCATATGCCATTGGAGTTCTGTTCAGGAACTTTTCCCCTGTGCACAAGTATTCGAGGCTTTTCCCCACCTTCTCTTCTATTAGTTTCAGTGTATCTGGTTTTATGTGGAGGTCCTTTATCCACTTAGACTTGAGCTTTGTACAAGGGGATAAGAATGGATCAATTTTCATTCTTCTACATGTTGTCTTCCAGTTGAACCAGCACCATTTGTTGAAAATGCTGTCCTTTTTCCACTGGACAGTTTTAGCTCCTTTGTCAAAGATCAAGTGACCATAAGTGTGTGGGTTCATTTCTGGGTCTTCAATTCTATTCCATTGATCTTCCTGCCTGTCTCTGTACCAATACCAGGTAGTTTTTATCACTATTGCTCTGTAGTACAGCTTGAGGTCAGGGATGGTGATTCCTCC
>NW_021618869.1:0-1549 GCF_004785775.1 Grammomys surdaster | reverse complement strand
TGGCAGGGGCATAAGATGGTGGAGAAAGAATACTGTCTGGAATCTGGAACTGAGGTGAGACTTGGTATCACTGGTGAGGGTGTCGGTGAAGACAGGCTCACCCTAATTTTGTACCGAGTACAAAGATCCTTGGACCACTTCCGAGAGCAAGGCTGATCTTTGGTCTGGCCCTCATCTCTTCATTCTGACCAACCCAGAAGGGGCCTCCCTGCCCTTTGACTTGGTTTCCTGGTCAATTAGAGTGGCAAAAGGCTACATTGTCAACTGCAGGGTGCTTTGTTTTAAAGAGTCTAGATCTCCAACACACCTCCCTCCCAAGGGGCCTCTGTCAAAGAGTGATGCTACTTCCTGTCTTAGAAAATCCAACCACAAACAGCCTGTTGGTTCCAAGGCAGTGAGCAAGTGGGGTTAGGAGAAAGAAAGAGACTGGCTGGGGTGCCTTCATGTGCAGCCTCCAATCAGAGTCCTGAGGCCCATGAATACTGTCAGTTCACCATCAGCAGGGAATGACAGAGCCCTGATACTGTGGAACACCTCGGTGCTGTAAACAATTAGTGTAAGCAAGACCAGTGGGCAGGAGACAGCGAGCACTCTCTGTAGTCCCTTTACTGAACAAACATGTCAATAAATAAAACTGTGGTGACGGCACTGAAACCAGGATGTATGAGAAGCAAACAGCTGGACCTGAAGCCCACAGTCCTTACATTGTCCCACAACCTCTGCATGTGATTGGGGCTTGTAAATTAACCCTGAAGCTATCTCCTGTCCTCAAATGCCCAGTGTGGCCCTAATTCCTATCTGTTTCCCAGGTGGACATGAATGTACCCTGCTCTCTCCTGAACCCAGTCTCTAACCACTACTAGAGTGCTTTTTCAGTCTCCCAAACCCAAGACCACACAGAACTTAACCCCAGCCCCAGTTATCAGTTGATCCAGAGGTGTAGACAGCACAAAATGATGAGCAAGGGAGACAGCAGCTGCCTCTGGCCTCAGGGCACTCTGAGTGTTAGCCTTCTGTCTAAACTCTACCCCACAGTTACCTGGCAACAGCCAGGTAGGCCTGGCCCTCTGTAAAAGGGGCTGGTTGGCCCCTTCTCCCTCTCTTGCTCTCTTGATTTCTTGATTCCTCTGTCCCGTCTCCTTTCCCTTCCCCCTCTCTCCAAGTGCTCATGGCTGGCCTCTACTTCTCTTCTCATCTCTTCTCTTCTCTCCTCCTCCTCCTCCTCTTCTTCCTCTCTCTCTCTCTCTCTCTCTCTCTCTCTCTCTCTCTCTCTCCCCCCTCCCTCCCTCTAACTTTCCCTGCCTCTACTACCCTCTTAACTCCCCTGCCCATGCCCTGAAAAACTCTATACTATACTGAGGCTGCAGATGCCTCGGCATCGGCCTGCTGAGACATCCCCTTCCCCAACACCTCACCACACACACACAGAACATATTCTCTTTATCTTTTTATAAACACATCACTGGGGTGAGGTGGGGTCAGCCTAGACTGACAGCAGCAAGGTCTCTCTATAATAGTAACTATAGTACCACACAGTCAAAGGCCTGGC
>NW_021618868.1:0-1934 GCF_004785775.1 Grammomys surdaster | reverse complement strand
GAATTGAAATCCTGCCACTGGATTCTCAGAGAAAATAAGTATTTTTCAAAGCAGACGTGGCATCCTTGTGAGGAGGACATCTGCTAGAAACTAGCTTCAGCTAGATAAAACCAAACAGAAGCAAGAGCAAAGCATCTAAATCAATGCGAGCATTCCTTTATTTTCAACTCCTGATTCATAGTGCTCCTCTTTTAGCCATAATAGAGAAGCCGTGCAAGGTTTGGCTCTGTGACTTTAGGTTATGGATACAAACAAGGAATTCAATCCTTGGAGCCATGAAAACAGAATGGAAACTGATGTTTAAATTTGTAAACCTAACATGGGCTGTCATTTCAGTGCTTCCTCAAATTTGATACCACTGTTTCAGGAGTCTTGGAAACGAAGGAGAGCAACTAGAGGAAGCAGGTCTCCCAGGACAGATGCTTTCCTGCTTTGGATACCTCTCGTCCTGTTCTTTCTATCTTACTCTACCTTGAAGACAATAGTGGTTTTGTTTTGTCCATACACTTTCACAATTATGGTGTTCTTGATGAGCTTGGGAAGATAAATAACCATGAACTAAATCTAGGCCTGGGGACATCTGTTGATTCCTAAAGTGTTTGTTATGCAATCATGAATACCTAGTTCTCTAGCATCCACAGGAAATGCCTGGTATAGCTGTATAAACCTATAACCCCAGTGTTTTCGCAGTCTAGACAGGCTACGGTCTAGTTGAGTTTGCAAGGTTGAGGTTCATTGAGGGGACAAGTCTCAAAAATAAAAATATATGTATAAATAAAAAATAATTTAAAAATAAAAATAAATTAAACAGAGTGAGTGAGGAGGAAACCTGACATCAAATTCCAGCCTCCATACACATATACAAGTATGCACATGTTCCCTGGAGCACAAAACTGTACACACAAATGAACATGTATACATACATAAACAGAATAAGCAATTTCTCTTTTTAAGTTGTTCACAGATATTTTGGTTAAGGAAGTACAAAAGTAACATATATACTCAACTATCTCACTTGTCTTTTTTATCTTGGGTTATGAGATCTAATGACTACCTCTTACATATTTTTTTCTCTGTAAAAATGTAGATTCAATATGTTATCATTTTCTGATTGTAGAAAATACAATGAAGATTGTAGCAAAATGATTAATGTGAGCTTACAAGCCATTGTTCATACCAAACCAAACCAAACCAAACCAAACCAAACAAACCAAACCAACCAAATCAAGCCAAAACAAACTAAATCTCTTCACTTATATTCTGTTGCTCATCTGGGAACACCTCTGCTGACATTTGGATGATACCCTAAAGACACTGGTCAAATGAAACACAATTTGAAATCCTGTCTTAAGGAATGAAGGACTGAACAAAGGAATCTCTTTGATTTTCAATCAAAATATTAACTAAGTTTACAAGACCCTGAAAAATTAATAACAATGATATGGCAAAAAAAGGAATGGTTAATAGAATGAAAGTTAGTGGAAAAAATTAAGTACAGGATCAATCAGTAAGACATGAAGAAGGCAGTAGATTTAGGAGTATTAAGACCATCCTAGGCTGCCTATATAGTTCAAGGGCAACAGAGTATCCAGTCTCAAAATGTGAGGCAACTACACCACTATGAAAAGGTAAAAATAAAAGCCCTGGTGATGTTATAAATGACAGTGTTATATTTTCTACTATGACTTCATTAAAAGCAAGGAAAATAAAAGAAAGCCTGGAGAGAACACAGAATATTTTTTAAACATGTAGACATACACTGATTTGAAAAATAAAAAATAGAGTGAAATGAAAAGGCCAAGCATCTGTAGTGTAATGTCTGTATCATAAATTTGCATTTTTCTTCATTTTTTCTTAGTTTTGTGAGTATTGCCTTCATTGTGTTTTAATAATATTTACCCCTCCTCTAAACCCTCTCATGTCTGCTTTCCCTT
>NW_021618867.1:0-2638 GCF_004785775.1 Grammomys surdaster | reverse complement strand
ATAGCTGAATCAATTTAGTTTGAGCTAAGAAATTGCCAGTGACTTAGAAACTGTCATTGTTGATGTATAATATATAGGAAGTATTTTATGAGAGCACCAAGAAGCTGTGTTACAGAGATAGCCCTCCTGCAGGCAGCCAGATAATTTGTAAGAATATACCAGGTGGTACTGATGGAATGAAGGGATCCTGAAGAGCAGTTGAGGCCTGGTCCTTTGAGTGGCTAGGTAAGGCCAGTCTGGATATTGCTGCTTCAGTGTTTGTTGAAGTACAAGGACTGAAAGGGTTATACAATGCAGTTCAGGATTGGTACCCTGACGACTGCCTAGGAGAGGCCCATTGTGAAAGTGCTGCCTGGTGGAAGTAGAAGAACTGGGTGTGTTTGAGAGTCAAGTAAAATGGGATGACCACAAGGAAGAGCAGCAAAAGTTGAGTACTATTGGCAGGAGCTTATGGTCACACAGAAACTAGAGCTGAAAGATGAAACCCAAGCTCCTTTTGTAAGAGCCCAGTGAAACCTGTGGGATGTCTGATGAGGAAAGCAGCTATCAGGGATTGGATCCAGCACAAGACAGTGGTGACAGTTTCTTTTATACAGTACAAGTGGATTACAGTTTGCAAACCTGAAAAGAGTTGAACATCAATAAATTCAATACAGGTATTGAAATTTTTGCAGTTGGATTTTTGGCTTCATTTGAAGGAGTATCATCAATGTGAAGTTTTCAAATGTTTCTATATATCCTATGGTTTTGTACATGTGTGATCTGATGTTAAGCTTTTATTTGATGATGGAATGAATGTTAGAGAGTTCAGGAAGAGAAAAGGACATTTAGGATTCTGAGCTTTGTTGATTCTGGACTAGACTATGGGTATTTTGGCATTGGATAGTTTCTAAGTTCCTTTGGCTTGGTATAGCCCATATAATCTTTTTTTTTTTTTTTTTTGCAGACAAATTAGTGCCAGTGAATGGTTTTTATTGTTTCACTATGCTTGGCCTACATAAGTTTAGCTCTAATCAGATATGTGGCCTTACTGAGGATGGGGTTGCATTGTCATAGGAAGTTTTTCACAGTGGAGGATTCATGAAAATCTCAGGTCAGGCCAGCTTGGTGAAAATTATTAACCTGGCAGCCTGTGGAAGAGAATAGCCTGCTTCTCTTGGCACTTTTAGCACTGTGTCATCCTGAATGGTTTCTGAATTTCTGCAATCGTGTTAATAGAAGAAATCTTTAAGTTGTAAGTCAGCCCAAATTGACTGTCATCCTTAGTAAGAGTTGTCTTACTCATGGGGTCTCTTCACTATGATGAATCCTTTAGTAACATAAAAGTGCATTACAGAGACTGGGTTATCATTGTGATAGGTCTGTCCAAGTTTTTCTATGTAGGAAATTCGATTCTGGCAGTTTGGATGCTTTAAATGGAGCTTAATATGCTGAAGTATTAGCAGAAGGGCAGAGAGTTGTGCTAAGAGTGATTTTTAAATCAGTGGACTTGGCACAGTAGATTTCAGTCGACAGGAGTCGTAATATGAGGCTTAGAAAATATCTTTTGGTATTTCGGTGAAGATTATAACTTTCTTCTGGCTTGTCATAAGAATTTTTTGGTGGGTAATTTAAAGACATGTAAATTGATACCAATAATAATTGGAGCCTCAAAGAGACGTAGACTAGACTTTGTTCTGTTGTTCAATCTTATGGGATACATTTCAACAAGTAGAGTAAAATGGGAAACCAAAAGCCAAAAATGGAGGGGTTCAAATAGAGTGTTCACAACAGGGTATCAGGAAGTAGAATAGTGTTAAATCATGTATACAAAGATACTAAATGGAAGTAACTGAGAATTGACCGGGGGGAAATATCCTCCCCAGCTAGGGATTCTCTTTGTAGATTTTCTGTTGAGAAAGGGATGTTTTATATTTTGTAGGCCTTTTAATGCTGTAGATATTTTTTTTCTTTTGGACAAAAGAAGATATGATTGTGATTCAAATGACCAAGATATGGACGGGGATGGCTGCTGTCAGTTGTCAACATATGTTGTGAACTAAAATCCATAAATGGGAGAAAAATCAGAGATCCAGATCATGGGCTAGAAAACAGAGGATTTTGGTCCAACTCATGCCATGGAATTACAGTAACTTTGGATAGAGATCTTGAGAATACTGGCTCTGAAAAGCTTTGTGTTTATGCATGATAGTATACATCTTTAATCCCAAGAGAGAGAGGCAAGGTAATTTCTGAGTTCAAGGCCATCCTAGAACAAAGAAAGCTGGAAATAATTTTCTGTATTTGGTAATGGTAAAGAAAAGATTAGTTCCAAGCACGGGGGAGCACAAATCAAGTGTGTGAGACAAGCAGATATCTGGGTTCAAGGTTAGTCTACAGATCATGTTCCATGACAGCAATACTTAGGCAGTGAGCAAACCATTGAGACTAGGTTGCTGGGATAAATGCCATTGAACTAGGTGCTGAGTTCCAGCACCAGGAACTGACAGAACTTGGAGGTTCTGGGTGTGTTGCTATGGCTTTAGAATCCAGAATAGTAGAGTTTTCTTGGATAGCTGAATTTTGTTAGTTTGAGATAAGAAAGTGCCAGTGACTTAGAAAATGTCATCGTTCAGGTATAATATATTGGAAGTATTTT
>NW_021618866.1:0-3170 GCF_004785775.1 Grammomys surdaster | reverse complement strand
GTTAAATGGAGCTAATACTACTTATCAGCAAAGTCCAAATACAACACGGAAGTGAGGTCAGTTTTTGAGAATTACACTAGACTTCCTTTACTTCAGTCCATTGCCCTTTAGGACCACAAGCCTCCCCATTGTCTTCTACATTTAGAACTGGGTGTAAGGATGGAGGCCTGCTGTGGAACTTTGTCAATGTGCAAGGATTGCTATTGCAAATAGGAGCAGCTGTGATCCCCTGAATAACACTGTGACAAGACTGGGCCAAATATTCACTCACTGGGGGATGAGGAGGGAGGAGACACAGGCAGCTATCAGCTGCTGGAGAGGGGGACTCCTCTCTGATGGGGTAGTCACACTTAAGTTGCCCATGCTCCTGTAACCACCATCAGACTCACTGGTTCACCAACTTAAACTTGAGCGGAATGGTTGGTCTGTCATTAGTGCCATATCTGGGGTGAAGAGACATCTGTTCACATCTCTCCAGGAAAGTTCCTTAAGGCCAAAACTGCCAGAGTACAAATCAGCCTCCTTGCTTGTTGACACTCCAGCTGCAGCCTAGCCAAGTGTCTCCTTTGACATCAACATGTGAATAACATTATCTAGGAAGGCTTCAGTTTGACATCAACAAGTGAATAACTATCTATTGAAGGCTTCAGTGTTAACAACCAAACAGACAAGCAAATGACCCATGTTTGTATTAAACATTAATTTCACTATTATGGGAAAGAGATGTGTGAGGAGTGGATGAAGTCCTGAATGAGTGTGTGTTGTTGCCATGACCAGTCATGGCAAGGACCTCAGTGCCTACGTGGATTCCCCAGACAAGGCCCAGAGGGATGGCAAACCCCTCCTCTGGTCCAAGAGCCAGTGTTTGCAAATGGCTGGATAGGCGGTGTATGCAGAAACCATCAACCACAGCTCCTCCTCCAAGATGATTACAGCCTGAGACTGCTCCCTCACAGAGACCTCCTACCAGTATTAGCTAAACCTGTCTCCTGGCTCAGCTATATACAATAGACCCACCTCCTCAATTCAGATGTATAAAATAATCATGCTGAGTTTCTGGGCTGTTGGTGGTGCTGCATCTCCATTAGAGAGCACAGCCCACCTAATTCCAGCTTTTCTCTTTCTTTTTAAATTGGATATTTTATTTATTTACATTTCAAATGTTATCCCCCTTTCCAGTTTCCCCTCAAGAAACCCTCTATCCCATACTCCCTTCCCCTGCTTCTGTGAGGGTGCTCACCCACCCACCCATCCCCTCCTGCCTCCCTGCCCTGGCATTCCCCTACACTGGGGCATCAAGCCTTCCCAGGACCAAGGGCCTCTCCTCCCACTGACAACCTACAAGGCCATCCTCTGCTACATATGCGGCTGGAACCACGGGTCCCTCCATGTGTACTCTTTGGTTGGTGGTTTAGCTCCTGGGAGCTACAGGGAGTCTCATTGGCTGATACTGTTGTTCTTCCTATGGGTTCCAAACCCCTTCAGCTCCTTCAGCCCTTTCTCTAACTCCTCCATTGGGGATCCTGGGCTCAGTCCAATGGTTGGCTTAATTCCAGGTTTTTTACACCTCTCTCCAGACTTACTGTCTTGTCTCCCAAAGTACTAAGCCTTTGTTCAGTCTGCAGATGATTTTTCCCTAATAGACAGCTACTCTGTTTAACAAAGCAAATGTTTGAAACACGAACTTAAACAAAAGACCTAAGGCCAGCAGACCACTCATTAGCCAAAGCGTCCTAAAATGTGTGTCTGAAACCATCACTGCTAAATGAACCCACAGAAGAACTCTGGAAGCAAGTTTCTCTTGTCTCCTCCCAGTCTATTATCATGTCTCCCTCCCACCCACCCACCCACCCTTCCTGAAAAAAATCCCTTTTCAGAAATAAAGTAGTAAAACAGAGCGTGCCTACAGCTTGTGATTTCAGTAAGTACAGTGACAGGCATTTGTTAAATGCTTCTGCATTCATTTCCCAGCCTGTCTCAAGTACAAAACAACCATGCTGACTCCCTCTGGGTCCACTTTACACCCATTTCCATAATGCAAAAATGCACCTAAAGTCCCAAAGAAATGAGACAAACAGAACTACTTCAGGAGCCTATTTCCTTTGTGAGCTTTTGAAGAGTATATTAAAGGCCACACAGGTTTTTTAATTATTAATTTTATTTATTTATTAATTTTAGATTTTTAAGTCAAGGAAAAACTTTCAAGTTGGCTTGAAGTTTGAAAGATAGTTGTAACTCAGTCACCAGGACACATTTTCTTAGGGAAAAAAGCATATGGGCTGTTGAGATAGTCATCAGAAAATCAGCTCTAGTTGGCTACACTGGGAACTCAGGCAAAATTTTTATCCTGGTGGGAGGGCAACTCAGTTCTAGACCAAAAAACATCAAGCTAGAATGGAGGGAGGTAGTTGGTTATGAAGATAGTTTGCTTATTTTGTCTGTAAACAGAAACAGTATATGTCAGGGGCAGGGGTAGCCGATCCAGGACTGTCAACAGAGAAAGGAGGCAAGAAAGAAGCTTCATTTTGAGAAGGCAGTCATAGGGCCTGGGCCCATACCATAATTTCTAAATTTAAAGTCACAAACAGATAAAATATTCAGTTAGCTTATGATCTGGGAAGACAAGAGATAATTATAATGAGAATTTATTTATATATTTTTTAAGATTTAGTTTTTTCAGCAGACATAAGTTTCATCCATTAAGAGCACAAACTGCTCTTCCACAAGTCCTGAGTTCGATTCCCAGGAACCACATGGTGGCTCACAACCACCTGTAATGGGATCCAATGCCCTCTTCTGGGGAGTCTGAAAACAGTGACAGATTTATTCATTTATTTATTCATTCATTCATTCATTCATTCATTCATTTTATATATGTGAGTACACTGTTGCTGTCTTCAGGCACACCAGAAGAAGGTATCAAATCCCATTACAGATGGCTGTGAGCCACCATATGGTTGCTGGGATTGAACTTGGGGCCTCTGGAAGAGCAGTCTGTGCCTTTAACCCCTGAGCCATCTCTCCAGCCTCTATTTAGATATTTTTAAATATAAACAAATCATTAAGTGGGTTAAAGGCATCCCTTTGCACAGATCTGACACACAAACACTTCAGGCATCGTTC
The DNA here is from genome assembly GCF_004785775.1 of Grammomys surdaster. Taxonomy (NCBI): domain Eukaryota; kingdom Metazoa; phylum Chordata; class Mammalia; order Rodentia; family Muridae; genus Grammomys; species Grammomys surdaster. The sequence continues at coordinate 47 of NW_021618866.1, read as the reverse complement.
TTCAGTTAAATGAAAGATCAGTCATTCACAACGCAGTTCAAACTGCA
>NW_021618865.1:0-2224 GCF_004785775.1 Grammomys surdaster | reverse complement strand
TACTTCCATTGCTAAAGGCAAGTACAACACAGCTGATACACATTGAAGTCATGTTACATGTGACATTTCAGTTAGGATATGTGTTTGGATTAAACCATAAACACTTGTATAATCTGGCCATGTATAAATAATAGTTTCATATGGCATGTCCATGAAAGTTGCTAGATTCCAGCAGAAAAGCACTACACAACTTATTGAACAAACTTAGTCTAAAATGCATTGCAATGCATTTGTACTTCCAGAGCAAAAGGCAAGTACAATACAGCTGAAAAGACTTAAACACTGTTACATGTGACATTTCATTTAGGACTTGTGTCTGCTTTAAAGCATAAACACTTGTACAATCTGTTCATGTATACTACATTAATCCCTATGGCATGTCCAAGTAAGTTGCTAGATTTCAGCAGAAAAGCACTGTACAATATATTGAACAAACATCCAGTAAAGATACGGGCATTGAAAAGCATTCGTACTTCCAGAGCTAAAGGCAATTACAACACCGCTGAAAACACTCAAATCATGAAACATGTGACATTTTATGTAGGACGTTTGTTTGCTTTAATGCATAAACACTTGTTCCATTCGGTCGCGTGTACTTCATTTTTTAATATGGCATGTCCAATTAAGTTCCTAGATTCCAGCAGAAAAGCACAATACAACAAATTAAACAAAACTACTCTAAAATGCATTGCAATTCATTCATACTTCCAGAGCTAAAGGCAAGTACAATACAGCTGCAAAGACTTAAACTACGTTATATGTGACATTTCAATTAGGACTTGAGTTTGCTTTAAAGCGTGAACACTTTTACCGTCTGGTCATGTATGTTTCATTGTTCCATATGGCATGTCCAAGTAAGTTGATAGATTCCAGCAGAAAAGCACTATACAACGTATTGAAAAAGCCTAGGGTAAAGATATTCGTATTACAAAGCATTTGTACTTCCAGAGGTAATGCCAAGTACAACAACACTGAAAACAATGAAGTCATTTTACTTGTCGCAGTTCAGTTAGGATGTGTGTTTGCTTTGAAGCTTAAACACCTGTACCATCCGCCCATGTACATTTCATTGTTTCATATGGTATGTCCAAAAAAGTTACTAGATTCCAGCAGAAAAGCGCTATACAACGAATTGAATAAACCTACAGTAAAGATATGCTCATTGGAATGCATTTAAACATCCAGAGATAAAGGCAAGTACAACACTGCTTACAACACTGAAATCATGTTATATGTGACATTTCACTTAGAAAGTGTGTTTGGGTTAAAGCATAAACACTTGTACCATCTGGCCATGTACATTTCATTGTTTAATATGGTATGTCCAAGAGTGTTTCTAGATTCCAGCAGCAAAGCACTATATATCGCATTGAACAAACCTACAGTAAAGATGTGCACGTTGTAAAGCATTCGTACTTCCAGAACTAAAAGCAAGTACAATACAGCTCAAAAGACATAAACAACTTTATATATGATATTTCAGTTAGGACTTGTGTTTCCTATAAAGCTTATACACCTATACCATCCAGCCAGTTATATTTCATAGTTTCTTATGGAGTGTCCAAGGAAGTTGCTACATTATAGCAGAAAACCACTATACAACTTAATGAACAAACCTTCAGTAAAGATAAGTGCATTGCAAAGCATTCATACTTCTAGAACTATAGGCAAATACAATACAGCTAAGAGACTTAAACAACGTTACATGTGACATTACAGTTAGTATCTGTGTTTGCTTAAAAGCATAAAAACTTGCATTATCTGGTCAAGCATACTACATTGTTTCATATGGCATGTCCAAGAATGATGCTAGATTACAGCAGAAAAGCACTATACAACTTATTCAACAAACGTAGTGTAAAGATACGTGCATTTCAATGCATTCTTACGTCCATGGCTAAAGGCAAGTACAACACAGCTGATACACATTGAAATCATGTTACACGTGACATTTCAGTTAGGACGTGTGTTTGCTTTAAAGCATATACACTTGTACAATCTGTTCATGTATACTACATTGATCCATATGGCATGTCCAAGTAAGTTGCTAGATTCAAGCAGAAAAGCACTGTACACTGTATTGAACAAACCTACAGTAAAGATACGGGCATTGCAAAGCATTCGTTCTTCCATAGCTAAAGGCAAGCACAACACCCCTGAAAACACTCAAATCATTAAACATGTGACATTTTGTGTAAGATGTTTGCTTCCTTTAAAGCATAAA
>NW_021618864.1:0-1267 GCF_004785775.1 Grammomys surdaster | reverse complement strand
TATGCTTTTTTCCTCTCTGGCCCTGCTGACCTTGAATTTTTTGTATGTGAATGGCACTCCTGCCTCAGCCTCGGGTTGTGGGTTCATGCTCCTACCAGAGCCATGGGTATGCAGCCTGGTGCGCAGCTCCTAAGTGTCTTGTTTTTTTTTTTTTTTTTTTTTTTAATTAGTCAACTATTAAAACCAGGTGAACTGTGTTAGAACTGGGCACAAATGTGTGGAATGTTACTGCGGTCAGAGAATTCCACAAAGTCAGTTGGAAACACTTAATTTCATCTCCGGTCTGTTGTGTTTGGCAAGCTATTGTGGTTCTCTGGTCAAGCTGCCCTCCGCAGGACCTAGCCCTTATCTTTTCTTCTCCCTTCAAATTCCCAATTCTTACCTTTTTTTTTTTTTTAAGTTTCATGTTTTACGTCATAGGGAAAAATTTTTGCGATAACCCAATTTCCCTCCGTCCTGTTCATCCTTGCCCTGGTTTTGGTGCTATGGAAGGAATGGCCTGTCCTCCATCTGGACCACAGGAACCTGAGCCTCTCATTTTGTCCACCTCTTTTTTTCTCTTTCTTTGGGATGGGTGTGAGCATGGGGGTTTAAATGGAAGCAAGCCTGCATCCTTAAACAAACCTATCTGCACGTTCATGTGCTTCTTGCTTATGTGCATCTTGGCATCTCATGACTGGTCAGCAGTCACCCTTTTCAATTCATTCTTGTGCAGCCTCCTCTAGTCTGTTTCTATCCCCTGTAAACAGTTATTACTGGGCCAGTGAGGCTCAGCAGGCAAAGGCACCTGCTGCCATGCCTGACTTGAGTTGAAACCCTAAGAACCACAAGGTGAAAAGAGAGAACAGATTCCTTTGCGTTGTCCCCTGGCCCCTGCTCACGGGAGCATCCTCACCTTCTATTTTTGCTTTCTCCCTTTTTGAGAGAAGCTTTGGTTACTTGCTTGCTAAATTAGACACTTGTAGGGGCCAGGGAGATGGCTCAGAAGTTAAGGGAACTGGCTGCTCTGGACAGTGTACCCAAGCAGGCTCACAGCCACCTGTAACTTCATTCTGAGGGGATAACTCCTTCTGGCCTCCGCAGGCAAGGCACCCACATGCATGAAATATAAATAAAAATTAGAAGTAGTTGAAGACAATAAATGAAAATTAAGCATAGGTAAATTGATGTACTGGACAGCAGCTCTTACTATGTGTTTGTATCTCCCTTGCCTTCCAAATAGAAAATCTCTGACGGCCTTGGTTCTACCAGAAGAAGGGTGGAAGCA
>NW_021618863.1:0-1745 GCF_004785775.1 Grammomys surdaster | reverse complement strand
CCTGGTCTGCATAGTTCCAGGACAGCCAGGGCTATACAGAGAAACTCTGTCTCGAAAAACCAAAAAAAAAAAAAAAAAATATGGAGAATACTTAAAGGAGGGAAATCTTACAAATGTATTTAACGTGTAAATCCTTTCCTTTTGGCATATCTGATAGAATGAAACAGAGAATTCATACTGGTGAGAATCTCAAGAAATATAATGCATATGGAAATATCTTTGATTTCATTTCAGGTCAGAAGAAACATCTGAAATTTTTTAGTAGCAAAAGTTTTTCTGTTGGGGAAAATGTGGCATTTTCTTGGATAAAATATGTTTACTTAGGGTATATTCTTTGCAACATTTGAGGCTCCACACTACAACACTTGTGAAATCCTTCATGCAATGTTCAAATCTTAGATAATGTCAAGTATTCAAGATTGTTGAAACTCTGAGAATGTGACAATGTAGGACAGTTTTCATTAAACTTTTCGTTGGTCACCCTCAAATATTACAAGATTAAGGTGAGTCTGGAAATGAGAAGAATGTAATGTTGTATAACACTTTCATGGATAGAGAAATAATGCATTCCAAAGAGAAAATAATTGAGGTGTGTACAATAGCCCTCAAAATATATAATAAAACTGGCAACATCCTGTTAATTTATTCAAATGAATAAATTCACACCAGTTGTATTTAAAAGAGTTTCTTACAAAGTGAGCGACAGAGACTACAAGTTCTGTTTCCTATATTATACCTACAGATGTGAAGTACATGTCAAGTATCCAGTATCCATAATTCTTTTCAAATGCAGGTTTTATGTTTCAGGATCAAAACTGACTATTAGTCTTTTGTACTCAACAATTCCATCCCATTTTTCCTGTAAATAAAGTTGAACGATTCAACAAGTTTGACTTTGTTGTTTTCAGTTTGTACTTGGGTTACTTAGATGAATATATGTTGCATCCTCCCAACAAATGTCTTTCATAAAATATGCTGAAGTCATGAATATTTTCTGCAAATGTGTAATGTAAACATTATAATAGTCGTTATCAACAGGTTAGTAACAACCTCTTTGGAGTCGGAATGACTGTTTGATGGGTGATGCTTAAGAGCATCGTCAAACACATATTTCTAATGGTCTTAGAAATGAGAAATCGCCGGGCAGTGGTGGCGCACACCTTTAATCCCAGCACTTGGGAGGCAGAGGCAGGCGGATTTCTGAGTTTGAGAGTTGGAGGCTAGCCTGGTCTACAGAGTGAGTTCCAGGACAGCCAGGGCTACTCAGAGAAACCCTGTCTCGAAAAACCAAAAAAAAAAAAAAAAAAAAGAAATGAGAAATCATTCAACTTCAGGTTTGTCTGCGCACATATCAATAATTTAAACTGTGTGTCATTGGTTAGCATTTAAAAAGTTAGAAACACTGAATTAGTGAAAATGATTGTTGTTAACTAAAATAGGAAAAATTCAGTGCAATATTCCAGGCTTATTACATAGCACTACTAAGTTAAGTTAAAAAGACTTGAAACAGAAAACATGTAGAGACTTTCAGAGCCCCAGCAATAAGTCTGTTCTCTCTCTCTCTCTCTCTCTCTCTCTCTCTCTCTCTCTCTCTCTCTCTCTCTCGATATCAAGGGAGCATGAGATACAAGTCTTATCAGAAAATAAATGAAAACATTGCTTCATTATTTTCAGGGAAACCATTCAGACTCTATGCTGTGATTTCCATTCTTTTTCTAAATCGTTTAGAGAATGCTATATTTTAC
>NW_021618862.1:0-2576 GCF_004785775.1 Grammomys surdaster | reverse complement strand
AGCTGTGTCTTTTCACTGGGCAATTGAATCCATTAATATGAGGCAGATTAAAGACCAATGATTGGTTTTTTCCTGTTATTTTTGCTGTTGGAGAGCATCGTGTGTGTGTGTGTGTGTGTGTGTGTGTGTGTGTGTGTTTCTCTTCTTTATGGTTTGTTGTTATATGATTAAGTTCTTGTGTTTTCTTGGGTGTAGTTACCTTCCTTATGTTGCAGTTTTCCTCCTAGTATCCTAAGTAGGGCTGGTTTAGTAGAACAATACTGTTTAAATTTGATTTTGTCTTGGAATATTCTTGTTTGTCCATCTGTGTTGATAGAGAGTTTTGCTGGGTATAGTAGCCTGGGCTGGCATCTGTGGTCTCTTAGGGTCTGTATGACATCTATCTAGGAGTCTGTTGTAATTATTATAGGTCTGCCTTTATATGATACATAGCACTTTTCACTTACATCCTTTAATGTTCTTTCTTTCTTCTGTACATTTAGTGTTTTTATTATAATGTGGTGGGAAGAGCATCTTTTCTCATCAAATTCATTCAGTGTTCTGTGGGTTTCTTGTTTACTTATGACCTCTCTTTCTTTAGGTTAGGGAAGATTTCTTCTGTGATTTTGTTGAAGATGTTTTCTGGCCCTCTGCACTGGGAATCTTCATCCTCTTCTATTCCTAATATTCTTAGGTTTAGTTTTGTTCATTTTTGTCCCAAACGTCCTGTATGTTTTGAGTTAGGAACTTTTACACTTTGTATTTTCTTTGACTGATATGTTGATATCTTGTATGGTATCTTCTATGCCTAAGATTCTCTCTTCCATCCATCATATTTTTTTGATGATGCTTATATCTATGGCTCTTGATTTCTTTCCTAGCTTTTCCATTTCCAGGGTTGCCTCTTTTGTAATTTCTTTATTGTCTCTTCTTTTAATTTTAGGTCTTGAAGTGTTTTGTCCAATTCTTTGATCAGTTTGATTGTATTTTCCTTCATTTCTTTAAGGGATTTATTTGTTTTCTCTTTAAGAGCTTCTGCCAGTCTGCTTTTGTTTTCCTGTGTTTCTTTGAGTTTTATTTATATCATCCTTAAATGCCTTCATTTAAGGCATTATCATCTTCATGAGATGGGATTTTAGGTTAAGAATCTTGCTCTACAGGTGAGTTAGGACATCCAGGGCTTGCTGTAGTAGGAGAACTGGTTTTTGATGGTGCCAATTTATATTGCTTTTTGTTGCTTTTGTTCCTGAATTTTCCTTTTGCTATTTATTTATCTCATGTGTTAAGTGGCCTGGGTTTCTCAGACTAGAGAAGGCCTACTTAGGGCAAAGTAGAGCTTTGTGACCTTGCTTTGATTGGGTCTTCTGGGAGGCAGGCAGTGTTATCTCTGGTTAGGGAAAGCCTTCTCTTTCCGTGATTTATGCAAGCCTCCTGTGTCCCTGTGTCCCTGGTTAGGACAGTCCCCTGGGAGACAGACTGTCTTTGGGGTTCATGGCAGGCTTGTGGATTGTGCATAGATTCAGGTGGGGGTAGAGATTGGAAGTTCAGTGGGGCTCATGCAGATAGATTCCATGTGTGCTGGGTTCTGTATGTGTGTGGGTCCCAGCTGGTGTGGATATTGGGGAGGGGGTCTCACCTGTGTTTCTAGTTATGGCAAATCTCCTGTGAGACAGGAAGGCTGTGCATGGTGGGAGGCACATGCTTCTTCCGTTGATTCAGACACTATAGGTCCTTCAAGTGTAAAATTTATATAGAATATAGAGATTCATTTTTTGGGTATTCTTATTATTATGGCTCAGTATATGGTGCAATGAAGCTTTGAAGTGAATATAGGACTTTTTATTACAACCTAGGTTTAATGGATTGAACACTTTAAAGAACAGCTTACAAGAAGTAACTTCAGCAAATCTGTGTGGCTATGTAGTAATTTGAGTCTTAATGAGTAGCATGTCATGACAATATTGACACATTGTGTGAAAATCCTATTTATAATTAAGTAATAATCAGTCAGATTTTTTTCATAGATTAAATGGAATGTTCATTTTCTACATAAATCAGGGTAATTATAACTGACTGAGATGTTCATAAATTGTAAGGAAGAAACTGAAGTTATGATTTTGGTATATAGGTGTACAATAGTCATCACATTGTCTTGTAAATATATGTGGTTAATCAATTACATATTTGATATTTATTATGTCAGTCATTGAAGGCAAATTCTTTACATCAACATAGAGTGATAACTGTAGATACTCATAACTGCTTCAATGCTTTGAATAAATTTTGCTTCTGTGTTGAATCACATAAAGTTTCAAGTTATTTAAGAAACAATTAACTGCATGCAACTAATGGGAAACAATCAGTACAAGAATATTTCATTAACAAATGATTTCAATCATATAATGAAAATACATCATCAGTACTTTTAATATTATTTTATAAAATGAAGATGGGATAGAGATTACCACATGCTCTGAATAGCTCAACTTGGTATCAGATATCTGACATCAGCAAGAAATGAACAGACAACAAATGTGAAGGACACTATGCAATAATATCTGTTAAACATGGAAGCTAAATTTTATTTTTAATACTCC
>NW_021618861.1:0-3177 GCF_004785775.1 Grammomys surdaster | reverse complement strand
GATGACTATTGGTTATTCATGTGCATTTATTTCTGATTTACTATTATTCACGAATCGTGAATATTCATTATTCCTGTTCATTTATATCTGACTTACTATTATCTATGACTGATGACTATTGATACTTCAGCTTTATTTATTTCTGATTTTCCATGAACTATGACTGATGACTATTGATTATTCATGTTCATTTATTTCTGATTTACTATTATCAATGATTGGTGAATATTGATTATTCATGTTCATTTATTTCTGATTTACTATTATCTATGACTGATGACTATTGATATCTCAGCTTTATTTATTTCTGACTTCCTATTAACTGTGACTGATGACTATTGATTATTCATGTTCATTTATATCTGAATTACTATTATCCAAGAATGGTGAATATTCAATATTCATGTTAATTTACTTCTGATTTACTGCTATCCAAGAATGGTGAATATTGATTACTGATGTTCATTTATTTCTGACTTTTTATTATCTATGACTGATGACTAATGATTATTACTGTTCATCTATTTCAGATTTTCTATTATCTATGACTGATGACGTTTAATATTTCAGCTTCATTTATTTCTGATTTCCAATTAGCTGTGACTTATGACTACAGATTTTTCATGTTCATTTATTTCTGATTTACAATTATCCACAAATAATGAATATTGATTATTCCTGTTTACTTATTTCTGACTTACTATTATCTATGACTGATGACTACTGATATTTCATCTTAATTTATTTCTCATTTTCTATTAATTATGACTGATGACTATTGATTAATCATGTTCATTTATGTCTGATTTATTATTATCCACGAATGGTGACTATTTATTATTCATGTTCTTTTATTTCTGACTTACTATAAACTATGACTGATGACTATTGATATTTCAGCTTTATTTATTTCTGATTTCAAATTAACTATGACTGATGACTATTGATTATTCCTGTTCCTTTATTTCTGATTTACTATTACCCACAATTGGGGATGATTGATTATTCCTGTTCATTTATTTCTAACTTACTATTATCTATGACAGATAACTATTAATATTTCAGCTTCATTTATATCTGATTTACCATTAACTTTGAATGATGACTATTGATTATTCATGTTCATTTATTTCTGATTTAGTATTATCCACAAATGGTGTATATTGATTATTCATGTTCATTTATTTCTGACTTCCTATTATCTATGACTGATGACTATTGATTATTCATGTTCATTTATTTCTGATTTACAATTATCCACGAGTGGTGAATATTGTTTATTACTGTTCATTTATTTCTGACTTACTTTTATCTATGACTGATGACAATTGATATTTCAGCTTTATTGATTTCTGATTTCCTATTAACTATGAATGATGAGTATTGATTATTCATGTTCGTTTATTTCTGAATTTCTATTTTCTATGACTGATGACTATTGATATTTCAGCTTTATTTATTTCAGATTTCCTATTACCTATATCTTATGACTATTGAATATTCCTGTTCATTTTCTTCTGCTTTACAATTATCCACGAATGGTGAATATTGATTATTCCTGTTCACTGATTTCTGACGTACTATTATCTATGAAGGATGACTATTGATACTTAAGTTTTATTTATTTCTGATTTAATTTTAACTATGAAGATGACTATTGATTATTCATGTTCATTTATTTCTGACTTACTATTATCTATGACTGATGACCATTGATATTTCAGCTTTATCTATTTCTAATTTACTATTAATTATGACTGATGACTATTTATTATTCATGTTCATATCTTTTTGATTTCCAATTATCCATGAATGGTGAATATTGATTATTCCTATTCACTTATTTCTGACTTACTATTATCTATGACTAATGACTATTGATATTTCAGCTTTATTTTTTTCTGATATCCTATTACCTAGGACTAATCACTATTGATTATTCATTTTTATTTATTGCTGATTTACTACTATCCACAAATGGTGAATATTGATTATTCATGGTCATTTATTTCTGACTTACTATTATCTATGTCGGATGACTACTGATATTTCAGCTTTATATATTTCTGATTTACTCTTAACTATGACAGATGAATACTGATTATTCATAGTCATTTATTTCTCATTTATTATTATCCACGAATGGTCAATATTGATTATTCATGTTCATTTATTTCTGACTTACTCTTAAATATGACTGATGACTATTGATATTAACACTTAATTTTTTTCTGATTTACCATTAACTATGACTGATGACTACTGATTATTCATGTTCATTGATTTCTGATTTACTATTATCCACGAATGGTGATTATTGATTATTCATGTTCATTTATTTCTGACTTACTATTATCTATGACTGATTTCTATTGATAGTTCAGCTTTATATATTTCTGATTTACTATGAACTATGACTGATGACTATTGATTATTCTTGCTCATTTTTTTCTGATTTACTATTATCCACCATTTTTGAATATTGATTATTCATGTTCATTTATTTCTGAATTACTATTATCTATGACTGATGACTATTCACATTTCAGTATTATTTTTTTCGGGTTTACACTTAACTATGATTGATGACTGTTGATTATTCATATTCATTTATATCTGATTTAATCTTATCCATGATCATGAATATTGATTATTCCTGTTCATTTATTTCTGACTTACTATTATCCATGACTAATGACTATTGATATTCCTGCTTTATTTATTTCTGATTTCTTATGAATTATGACTGATGAATATTGATTATTCATGTTCATTTTTCTCAGATTTACCATTCTCCATGAATGGTGAATATTGATTATTTATGATCTTTTTTTCTGATTTACTATTATCAATGATTGTTGAATATTGATTATTTCTGTTCATTTATTTTTGACTTACTATTATGTATGACTGATGACTATTGAAATTTCAGCTTCAATTCTGATTTCCTATTTACTATGAATGATGACTTTTGATTATTCATGTTCGTTTATTTCTGATTTACTATTATCCACGATCGTGAATATTGATTATTCCTGTTCATTTATTTCTGATTTACTATTATCTATGACTGATGACTATTGATACTTCAGCTTTATTTTTTTCAGATTTCCCATGAACTATGACTGATGACTGTTGATTATTCATGTTCATTTATTTCTGATTTACTATTATCCA
>NW_021618860.1:0-1214 GCF_004785775.1 Grammomys surdaster | reverse complement strand
TGGTGACTTCTCAGGAATAGTCTAGAATCTAATAGGAATAATATATGATATTTATAGTGTAATCTTACTATCCTCAATAGGAGTTCTGAAATGTGAGTAATGTTACTTGTATATAACTCCAAACTTTCTAACATTCATATTCCTTACAGGATGTTTCATTATCTTTCTATGTTCTCTAGGTTTTCTTTGGACCATTTAATCCTAACTTGAGTGACCATGACCAGTTTCCCTATGTCTATCAGGTAGCAACCAAGGACACACGTTTGTCTCATGCTATGGCATCCTTGATGCTTCATTTTAGATGGACTTGGATAGGACTTGTCATCGCAGATGATGACTAGGGCATTCAGTTTCTCTCAGACTTGAGAGAAGAAATGCAAAGGCATGGGATCTGTTTAGCATTTGTGAATATGATTCCAGAAACCATGCAGATATACACGACAAGGGCTGAGGTATATGATAAAAAAATTATGGCATCATCAGCCAAGGTTGTTATCATTTATGGTGAAATGAACTCTACCCTAGAAGTCAGCTTTAGAAGATGGGCATATTTAGGTGTTCAGAGAATCTGGATCACAACCTCACAATGGGATGTCATCACAAATAGAAAAGATTTCAGTCTTGATTTCTTCCATGGGACTGTCACTTTTGCACACCACAACAATGACATTGCTAAATTTAGCAATTTTGTACAAATAAAAAACACTTCCAAATATCCAATAGACATTTCTCAGATTATGCAGAAGTGGAACTATTTTAATTGTTCAATCTCTAAGAACAGCAATAGCAAGATGGATCATTTTCTATTCAACAACACAGAGGAATGGTTAGCACTGCACAAATTTGACATGGCCCTGAGTGAAGAAGGTTACAATTTGTATAATGCTGTGTATGCTGTGGCCCACACCTACCATGAACTCGTTCTTCAAAAAGTAGAATCTCAGCAAACTGAAGAATCCAAAAGAATATTCAAGGCCTGTCAACAGGTAAAAATTTTTACATTTCATTATGCTTAGATTTTTCAGTGTGATCTTTTAAGTGGCCCTCAGAAACTCACATATATTTGTTAGAGAGTATTCTATAAGTGGAAAGACTTCTACACTTTAAAACTCCCTGTAGTAACCATCCTCATATTTCGATTAAAATAGAATTTCAACCAAACATTGTCAAAAAAGATAAGGAAGGACACTTCAGTCTTGTCAAAGGAAAAATCT
>NW_021618859.1:0-3513 GCF_004785775.1 Grammomys surdaster | reverse complement strand
ACAATCTCCCACAGACACGACACAGATTGATCTGGTAAAGATAGTTACACTCCAGCACAGGCCTTCATAGAATGTCTTCAGGCACGTGACACTTTAGGACCTCACCAATGACCTCCCTCCCTCCTCTCAAACTTTACCTCTGTCAGAACAGGAAAGCCAGTCTTGATTCTGGTCCCAAATGATACCTGACTTGGTGGTCAAAGCTGTTTTAAGTCTAGGACACATAAAAATCAAATCAGGTCCAGGCTGGAAGAGGCAGACAGAAACCTGTATTCCACAATGCCACACAGTGATGGAGATGAAAGATGCTCGCAGATGTGTGTATCCTCCAACCCACAGTAACGGCAGGCCATAGATACACAGAGTCCCACTTACCACTGCCCGATGCAGCAGTGGAGGAGGAAGACAGCAGTGGAGGAAGAAGACAGAGATCACCTGAGGACCACCATGCAACCCACCTCCCTGCTGTTTATGCTGTGCTTGGGAGCAAACCCAGAACTTCAGGAATGTTATGCAAATGTCATTACTGAGCCAAGCTCTCAGTGCCCTTTAAAGGGGTCCTTTAACCTATATAACTTTGTTTAGATTTCAACTAAGGTTTTTTACATAGTTTAAAACATAAGTCCTAGATGTCAAGTCTCACAGAGCTGGTCCTTTTGTTCTTCCTGAGACCTGTTATTTCCTGCTAAACTGTTTCCTGAGCCATGGTTTGTTGTTGCTATTGTTGTTTGGTTGGTTGGTTTGTTTTTTTTTCTTTTCTTTGTTTTTGCAGTACTGGGGGTGTGGGGTGCATCCCTCAAGCCTTCTGTGAAGGAGAAACTGGACTCCATTTACCACAATCATCAAATACCACTTTTCCCCACACATTGGCATCTGAAGTTGCACCAAGGAGTTCCATGAAATCGGGGAGTTTTGTAGCACATATTTAAAGTGATGTAACTCTGCTCCTATCCTGAACATTTGCCTGGTTTTCCACACTGTTATTTTTTTCTTTCATGTTAAAATGTTAAGGAAAACAGGACTACCTCAGAGTTGAGAAGGCTACCCAGAGGAAGAACAAACACTTCTTTGAGAGGTGACTCCCCAAGAGATTGTATCCTTTAATTGAAGATAAAGTGAGGGTTAAATGATCAGAACAGAGGAGGAATTTCTTTTAAGTTCTGTACATTTAAAGACCAGGAAACCTTTTAGAAAGACTATAGATAATAGATGCCCATGAATACAGAGAGTGGTTTACAATGCCTCTCAGGAATGCCATTGAAACCCCTTAAATTTTACTTATAGGATATATAGGGGCTGGCTTGGATACTGTCTGTGGTAAAGGCATACCCATGTGCCCTGCAGAGGCATGGGGAAGGGAGGGTTCAGTTTGTTCAGTCCTTCTGTTTCTTAGGACAGCTCAGGGAAGGACTGTGGCCCATGGAGAAGTGCTTTTAGCCAGAGAAGCTCTTCTTATATGTGTTTCACACATAAATATTTCATTTGACAGTCACTTAGATCTGGAAAGCATCCTGGAAACCAATCCTAGGAACTTCTTTCCAGCCAGACATTGGTAAACTAGGATCCTGGGTCCTGTGTCTCCTCAGACAATGGGAGGCCTCTTGGCTTCTCTATACATAAAAGGAATGTGTTGATTAAGGCCCTCTGCTTCCAGGTTTTGGCTTTACACATTGCCTTGGTGTATTGTGAACAGTTAGGAATTCAATAGACAACTGATTAAAAATTAAATTGGCCACATGGCTCTCTTGGATTTTGCTGGCAGGTTGATGGTTATTATTAACATTCTCCCACATGCCTCATGAAAAATAATCAAGCAGGAGAGTTGAAGTTTATCCCTTTGGATTGTCAGTAAGGTATTAAGATGTCCTCTGGTTTGGGAGACTACTTAGTGGTTCCCCTGATCCTGAATCCTGGCTCTGTTGGCTAGCTCTGACCATCCTAAGATGCTTGGCTCCATGTACTTGTTAATAGGAAGGCCTATTCTTTGCAAATTCTCCATTTCTCCACGGACCTAACAGGTGTATGACGTGGGAGGCCCCAGGAGATGTTATTAGAAAATAACTCAGGAAATCTAGTCTCTAGAACATAGAATTTTATTATAGCTGGTGTTTTAGTCATTCCAACTAGTTTATTTTTGTCCTTTATGTCTTCTGGCATATTCTTCTTCATTGCCCTAGATAACTCAACCCAGAAGGACCAGTTACACTAAATGGAGTTGGGGATGAACCGGCATGCAGGGTAAAAAGGTAGCTAGATGGAGCTCTGCCTGTAAGAAGATGGCTGGACCTCAGGGCCCCACGTTTTCTGGCATTTAGCAAGTCTTTAAGCATCTGTTCCTTCAGGTAGCTGTGCTTGTGGTCCTCTGTACACATGTACTCAGTACAGTAGAGAATATGGAGAGATGGGCATGCATCACTTAGGACCCTGTCCAGACTGCCTCATAGTGATGGAGACTGATATGAAGCTTCTTCCCACATGGTGACCTTAGTTCATCAAGGATGTACTAAGTACTGGCAGAGCATTGAGGGAAGAGAGGGCACTTAACAGGGCAGACTGGAGTCCAGTGACTCCAGCTAATGTTTTCAACTGGGTCGCATAAAAGTAATTAAGACAGAAAGGGAAAGTCCAATAAAATAACACCCAAGAATGGTAAAGGAATTTTTAAAGTGAATCTTTTGCTGTATTCCCTAACCATAAGGCTCATTTCTCATGGATAACTCTGTAATTTACTATATTTTCAGCTCAGGACACTGAAATAGTTTAACATGTGAGTTATGTTTTATTCATATCAAAGTTGTAGAGATTAAATGCCTGGGTTGTGAGACAAAATACTTTTCTATATGCATTGTTCTTGCCAGGCATGATGGTTTAAGCTTATAAACAGCAGAGCCATCTAGGATTGACATGAGTTAGAGGTGTGTGTGTGTGTGTGTGTGTGTGTGTGTGTGCCCACATGCGTGGTGTAAGATTCTAGCTGTGTGAGCTTATTTGTGAGTCCTCTGCTCTACCCCTTTGGCCTAAATCATGTGCTGCTCTCATGCCCTTGTTTGTTAGTATGGGTCTGTGAGATGATCTGATGTCAGATACTCTGATGCCTCTAGGGTTGCTCTTGTAGCTTAGGATTGTTTAGCCTATTTGGTGTCTTAATTGCCCATGGAATTTTTAAAATTGTTTTTGCAGTTGTGGACAAAAATCACTTGAATTTTGTTACAGAAAGCTTTGAAGATAGTTTTCATTTTAAAAACAGCCATTTTCTAATATTAATTCTGCCAGTCCATGAGCATGGGGGTCTTTACAATTTAAGTATGTAAGTTTCTTCTTTATTTGGAAACTTTGATTATAAAGGTCCTTCATTCTTTGTTCTTCATAGGTGTTTTATGGTTTGGAAGCTGTCTTTGCTAGATGATTTGCCTTTGTAACTGAATTGGCATTTTTTTTTCTTTGCATAGATGGTTTTGGACTTTTTCACTGCACTGTTGTGGAGTGGCGCTTCTGTGCTCATTTATATTTCTG
>NW_021618858.1:5883-9964 GCF_004785775.1 Grammomys surdaster | reverse complement strand
CTGTAAACCAAACACACTTCCTAACTGAAATGTCACATGTAACATGATTTAGGTGTTTTCAGCTGTGTTGTACTTGTCTTTAGCTCTGAAAGTAGAAATGTGCTGAATTACGCTTATCTTTACATTAGGGTTGTTCAATATGTTCTAATGTGCATTTCTGCTGGTAACTAGCAACTTACTGGGCCATTACACATGAAATCAATTAAGATACATGGCCGGGTGGTACAAGGGTTTCTGCTGTAAAACAAACACACTTCCTAACTGAAATGTCACATGTAAAATGATTTAGGGGTTTTCAGCTGTGTTGTACTTGCCTTTAGCTTTGCAAGTATGAATGTGCTGAATTACGCTTTTCTTTAGATTAGGGTTTATCTATTCATACTTATGTGATTTTCTGCTGGAATCTGGCAACTTACTTGGACTTTCCACATGAAACCAACTAAGATATGGGCAGGGTGGTACAAGTTTTTCTGCTGTAAAACAAACACACTTCCTAAATGAAATGTCACATATAACATGATTTAGGTGTTTTCAGCTCTGTTGTACTTGCCTTTAGCTCTGCAAGTAAGGATGTGCTGAATTTCCTTACCTTTACATTAGGGTTGTTCAATACATTCTAATGTGCTTTTCTGCTGGAATCTAGCAACTTTCTAAGGCATTCCATATGAAACCATGTAAGATACATGGCAGGGTGGTACAAGTGTTTCTGCTGTAAACCATACACTCTTCCTAACTGAAATGTCACATGTAACATGATTTAGGTGTTTTTAGCTGTATTGTACTTGCCTTTAGCTCTGCAAGTAAAAATGTGCTGAATTGCACTTATCTTTACATTAGGTTGTTCAATATGTTCTAATGTGCTTTTCTGCTGGAATCTAGCAACTTTCTTGGACATTCCATATGAAACAATGTAAGATACATGGCAGGGTGGTACAAGTGTTTCTGCTGTAAACCATACACTCTTTCTAACTGAAATGTCACATATGACATGATTTAGGTGTTTTCAGCTCTGTTTTACTTACCTTTAGCTCTGAAAGTAGAAATGTGCTGAATTACGCTTATCTTTACATTAGGGGTGTTCAATATGTTCTAATGTGCTTTTCAGCTGGTAACTAGCAACTTACTGGGCCATTCCACATGAAATAAAGTAAGATACATGGCCGGGTGTTACAAGTGTTTCTGCTGTAAAACAAACACACTACCTAACTGAAATGTCACATGTAACATGATTTAGGTGTTTTCAGCTGTGTTGTACTTGCCTTTAGATCTGCAAGTAAGAATGTGCTGAATTGCACTTATCTTTACAATAGGGTTTTTCAAACGTTCTAATGTGTTTTTCTGTTGGAATCTAGCAACTTACTTGGACCTTCCATATGAAACAATGTAAGATACTTGGCCGGGTATTACAAGTGTTTCTGCTGTAAACCAAACACACTTCCTAACTGAAATGTCACATGTAACATGATTTAGTTCTTTTCAGCTGTGTTGTACTTGCCTTCAGCTCTGCAAGTATGAATGTGGTGAATTACGCTTATCTTTACATTAGGGTTGTTCAATAAGTGCTAATGTGTTTTTCTGATAGAATTTAGCAACTTACTTGGACATTCCACATGAAACAAAGTAAGATACATGGCCGGGTGATACAAGTGTTTAACTGCTGTGAAACAAACACATCCTAACTGAAATGTCACATGTAACATTATTTAGGTGTTTTCAGCTCTGTTTTACTTGCCTTTTGCTCTTAAAGAAAGAATGTGCTGGATTGAGCTTTTCTTTACATTTGTGTTCGTCAATACGTTCTAATGTGCTTTTCTGCTGGAATCTAGCAACTTTCTAAGACATTCCATATGATACCATGTAAGATACATGGCAGGGTGGTACAAGTGTTTCTGCTGTAAACCATACACTCTTCCTAACTGAAATGTCACATATAACATGATATAGGTGTTTTCAGCTCTGTTTTACTTGCCTTTAGCTCTGAAAGTAAGAACGTGCTGAATTACGCTTATCTTTACATTAGGGTTGTTCAATACGTTCTAAAGTGCTTTTCTGCTGGAATCTAGCAACTTACTTGGACCTTCCATATGAAACCATGTAAGATACATTGCTGTGGTGTACAAGTGTTTCTGCTGTAAAGCAAACACACTTCCTATCTGAAATGTCACATGTAACATGATTTAGTTCTTTTCAGCTGTGTTGTACTTGCCTTTAGCTCTGCAAGTATGAATGTGGTCAATTATGCTTATCTTTACATTAGGGTTGTTCAATAGGTGCTAAGGTGCTTTTCTGCTAGAATCTAGCAACTTACTTGGACATTCCACATGAAACAAAGTAAGATACATGGCCGGGTGTTACAAGTGTTTCTGCTGTGAAACAAACACACTTCCTAATTGAAATGTCACATGTAACAAGATTTAGGTGTTTTCAGCTCTATTTTACTTGCCTTTAGCTCTTAAAGTAAGAATTAGCTGAATTACGCTTATCTTTATATTAGGGTTGTTCAATACGTTTTAATGTGCTTTTCTGCTGGAATCTAGCAACTTACTTGGACATTCCATATGAAAGCATGTAAGATACATTGCTGGGGTGTACAAGTGTTTCTGCTGTAAAGCAAACACACTTCCTATCTGAAATGTCATATGTAACATGATTTAGGTGTTTTCAGATCTGTTTTACTTGCCTTTAGCTCTGCAGTTAAGAATGTATGGAATTTCGCTTATCTTTACATTAGGGTTGCTCAATACGTTCTAATGTGCTTTTCTGCTGGAATATAGCAAATTATATGGACATTCGGTATGAAACAATGAAGGATACGTGGCCGGGTGGTACAAGAGTTTCTGCTGTGAACCAAATACACTTACTAACTGAAATGTCACATGTAACATGATTTAGGTGTTTTCAGCTGTGTTGTACTTGCCTTTAGCTCTGAAAGTAAGAATGTGCTGATCTGCGCTTATCTTTACATTAGGGTTGTTCAATACGTTCTATTGTGCTTTTCTGCTGGAATCTAGCAACTTACTTGAAAATTACATATGAAACAATGTAAATTACATGGCCTGGTGGTACAAGTGAATCTAATGTAAACCAAACACACTTCCTAAATGAAATGTCACATGTAACATAATTTAGGTGTTTTCAGCTCTGTTGTACTTGCCTTTAGCTCTGCAAGTAAGGATGTGCTGAATTTCCTTACCTTTACATTAGGGTTGTTCAATACATTCTAATGAACTTTTCTGCTGGAATCTAGCAATTTACTTGGACATTCCACATGAAACCAAGTAAGATACATGGCTCGGTGATGCAAGTGTTTCTTCTGTAAACCAAACACACTTCCTAACTGAAATGTCACATGTAACATGATTTAGGTGTTTTCAGCTGTATTGTACTTGCCTTTAGCTCTGCAAGTAAGAATGTACTGAATTGCACTTATCTTTACATTAGGGGTGCTCAATACATTCTAATGTGCTTTTCTGCTGGATTCTAGCAACTTACATGGACATTCAGTATGAAACAATGAAAGATACATGGCCGGGTGGTACAAGTGTTTCTGCTGTAAACCAAACAAACTTCCTAACTGAAATGTCACATGTGACATTATTTAGGTGTTTTCAGCTCTGTTTTACTTGCCTTTTGCTCTGAAAGAAAGAATGTGCTGGATTGAGCTTTTCTTTACATTTGTGTTCGTCAAAACGTTCTAATGTGCTTTTCTCCTGGAATCTAGCAACTTACTTGGACATTCCATATGAAACCAAGTAAGATTTATGGCCGGGTGGTACAAGTGTTTCTGCTGTAAACCAAACACACTTCCTAACTGAAATGTCACATGTAACATGATTTAGGTGTTTTCAGCTGTGTTGTACTTGCCTTTAGCTTTGCAAGAATGAATGTGCTGAATTACGCTTTTCTTTACATTAGGGTTTTTCTATACATACTAATGTGCTTTTCTGCTGGAATCGAGCACCTTTCTAAGACATTCCATATGAAATCATGCAAGATACATGGCAGGGTGGTACAAGCGTTTCTGCTGTAAACCATACACTCTTCCTAACTGAAATGTCACATATAACATGATTTAGGTGTT
>NW_021618858.1:3458-5783 GCF_004785775.1 Grammomys surdaster | reverse complement strand
AGCACCTTTCTAAGACATTCCATATGAAATCATGCAAGATACATGGCAGGGTGGTACAAGCGTTTCTGTTGTAAACCATACACTCTTCCTAACTGAAATGTCACATATAACATGATTTAGGTGTTTTCAGCACTGTTGTACTTGCCTTTAGCTCTGAAAGTAAGAACGTGCTGAATTACGCTTATCTTTACATTACGGTTGTTCAGTACATTCTAATGTGCTTTTCTGCTGGAATCTAGCAACTTACTTGGACATTCCATATGAAACCAAGTAAGATAGATGGCCGGGTGGTACAAGTTTTCCGAGGTAAACCAATGACACGTCTTAACTGAAATGTCACATGTAACATGATTTAGGTGTTTTCAGCTGTGTTGTACATGCCTTTAGCTCTGCAAGTAGGAATGTGCTGAATTGCACTTATCTTTACATTAGGGTTGTTCAATAAGTTCTAATGTTCTTTTCTGCTGGAATCAAGCAAATTACATGGACATTAAGTATGAAACAATGAAAGATACGTGGCCTGGTGGTACAAGTATTTCTGCTGTAAACCAAACACACTTCCTAATTGAAATGTCACATGTAACATGATTTAGGTGTTTTCAGCTCTTTTCTACTTTCCTTTAGCTCTGGAAGTAAGAATACACTGCAATTTGCGTATTTTTACATTAGATTTGTTCAGTACGTTCTATAGTGCTTTTCTACTGGAATCTAGCAACTTACTTGGACATTCCATGTGAAACAGTGAAAGATACATGGCTGGATGGTACAAGTGTTTCTGCTTTAAACCAAACACACTTCCTAACTGAAATGTCACATGTAAGATGATTTAGGTGTTTTCAGCTCTGTTGTACTTGCCTTTAGCTCTGAAAGAAAGAATGTGCTGAATTGCACTTATCTTTACATTAGGGTTGTTCAATACGTTCTAATGTGCTTTTCTGATGGAATCTAGCAACTTATTGGACATTCCATATAAAACAGTGTAAGATACATGGCAGGGTGGTACAAGTGTTTCTGCAGTAAACCATACACTCTTCCTAACTGAAATGTCACATGTAACATTATTTAGGTGTTTTCAGCTCTGCTTTACTTGCCTTTTGCTCTGAAAGAGAGAATGTGCTGGATTGAGCTTTTCTTTACATTTGTGTTCGTCAATACGTTCTAATGTGGTTTTCTCCTGGAATCTAGCAACTTACTTGGACATTCCATATGAAACCAAGTAAGATTCATGGCCGGGTGGTACAAGTGTTTCTGCTGTAAACCAAACACACTTCATAACTGAAATGTCACATGTAACTTGATTTAGGTGTTTTCAGCTGTGTTGTACTTGCCTTTAGCTTTGCAAACATGAATGTGCTGAATTACGCTTTTCTTTACATTAGGGTTTTTCTATACATACTAATGTGCTTTTCTGCTGGAATCTGGCAACTTACTTGGACATTCCACATGAAACCAAGTAAGATACGTGGCAGGGTGGTACTAGTGTTTCTGCTGTAAAACAAACACACTTCCTAATTGAAATGTCACATATAACATGATTTAGGTGTTTTCAGCTCTGTTGTACTTGCCTTTAGCTCTGCAAGTAAGGATGTGCTGAATTTCGCTTACCTTTACATTAGGGTTGTTCAATACATTCTAATGTGCTTTTCTGCTGGAATCTAGCAACTTTCTAAGACATTCCATATGAAACCATGTAAGATACATGGCAGGGTGGTACAAGTGTTTCTGCTGTAAACCATACACTCTTCCTAAATGAAATGTCACATATAACATGATTTAGGTGTTTTCAGCTCTGTTTTACTTGCCTTTAGCTCTGAAAGTAAGAACGTGCTGAATTACGCTTATCTTTACATTAGGGTTGTTCAATAGGTTCTAATGTGCTTTTCTGCTGAAATCTAGCAACTTACTTGGACATTCCATATGAAACCAAGTAAGATACATGGCTGTGTGGTACAAGTTTTCCAAGGTAAAACAATGACACATCTTAACTGAAATGTCACATGTAACATGATTTAGGTGTTTTCAGCTGTGTTGTACATGCCTTTAGCTCTGCAAGTAAGAATGTGCTGAATTGCACTTACCTTTACATTAGGGTTGTTCAATAAGTTCTAATATCCTTTTCTGCTGGAATCTAGCAAATTACTTGGACATTCCATATGAAACACTGTAAGATACATGGCAGGGTGGTACAAGTGTTTCTGCTGTAAACCATACACTCTCTTAACTGAAATGTCACATATAACATGATTTAGGTGTTTTCAGCTCTGTTTTACTTACCTTTAGCTCTGAAAGTAGAAATGTGCTGAATTACGCTTATCTTTACATTAG
>NW_021618858.1:0-3448 GCF_004785775.1 Grammomys surdaster | reverse complement strand
TCTGTTGGAATCTAGCAACTTACTTGGACATTCCATATGAAACAATGGAAGATACATGGCCGGGTATTACAAGTGTTTCTGCTGTAAACCAAACACACTTCCTAACTGAAATGTCACATGTAACATGATTTAGTTCTTTTCAGCTGTGTTGTACTTGCCTATTGCACTGCAAGTATGAATGTGGTGAATTACGCTTATCTTTACATTAGGGTTGTTCAACAGGTGCCAATGTGCTTTTCTGCTAGAATCTAGCAACTTACTTGGACATTCCACATGAAACAAAGTAAGATACATGGCCGGGTGGTACAAGTGTTTCTGCTGTGAAACAAACACACTTCCTAACTGAAATGTCACATGTAACATGATTTAGGTGTTTTCAGCTCTATTTTACTTGCCTTTAGCTCTTAAAGTAAGAATTAGGTGAATTACGCTTATATTTATATTAGGGTTGTTCAATACATTCTAATGAGCTATTCTGCTGGAATCTCGCAACTTACTTGGACATTCCATATGAAACCATGTAAGATACATTGCTGGGGCGTACAATTGTTTCTGCTGTAAAGCAAACACACTTCCTATCTTAGTGTCACATGTAACATGATTTAGGTGTTTTCAGATCTGTTTTACTTGCCTTTAGCTCTGCAAGTAAGAATGTGCTGAATTTCGCTTATCTTTACATTAGGGATGCTCAATACGTTCTAATGTGCTTTTCTGCTGGAATATAGCAAATTACATGGACATTCGGTATGAAACAATGAAGGATATGTGGCCGGATGGTACCAGTGTTTCTGCTGTGAACCAAACACACTTCCTAACTGAAATGTCACATGTAACATGATTTAGGTGTTTTCAGCTCTGTTGTAGTTGCCTTTAGCGCTGAAAGTAAGAATGTGCTGATTTACGCTTATCTTTACATTAGGGTTGTTCAATACGTTCTAATGTGCTTTTCTGCTGGAATCTAGCAACTTACTTGGAAATTACATATGAAACAATGTAAGATACATGGCCTGGTGGTACAAGTGAATCTAATGTAAACCAAACACACTTCCTAACTGAAATGTCAATGTAACATGATTTAGTTGTTTTCAGCTGTATTGTACTTGCCTTTAGCTCTGCAAGTAAAAATGTGCTGAATTGCACTTATATTTACATTAGGGTTGTTCAATACGTTCTAATGTGCTTTTCTGCTGGATTCTAGCAACTTACATGGACATTCAGTATGAAACAATGAAAGATACATGGCCGGGTGGTACAAGTGTTTCTGCATTAAACCAAACACACTTCCTAACTGAAATGTCACATGTAACATTATTTAGGTGTTTTCAGCTCTGTTTTACTTGCCTTTTGCTCTGAAAGAAAGAATGTGCTGGATCAAGCTTTTCTTTAAATTTGTGTTCGTCACTAGGTTCTAATGTGCTTTTCTCCTGGAATCTAGCAACTTACTTTGACATTCCATATGAAACCAAGTAAGATAGATGGCCGGGTGGTACAAGTTTTCCAAGGTAAAACAATGACACGTCTTAACTGAAATGTCACATGTAACATGATTTAGGTGTTTTCAGCTGTGTTGTACATGCCTTTAGCTCTGCAAGTAAGAATGTGCTGAATTGCACTTATCTTTACATTAGGGTTGTTCAATAAGTTCTAATATACTTTTCTGCTGGAATCAAGCAAATTACTTGGACATTCCATATGAAACAATGTAAGATACATGGCCAGGTGGTACAAGTGTTTCTGCTGTAAACCATACACTCTTCTTAACTGAAATGTCACATATAACATGATTTAGGTGTTTTCAGCTGTGTTGTACTTGCCTTTAGCTCTGCCAGTAAGAATGTGCTGATTTACGCTCATCTTTACATTAGGGTTGTTCAATATGTTCTAATGTGCTTTTCTGCAGGAATCTAGCAACTTACATGGACATTCAGTAGGAAAAAATGAAAGATACATGGCCAGGTGGAACAAGTGTTTCTGCGGTAAAGCAAACACATTTCCCAACTGAAATTTCACCTGTAACATGATTTAAGTGTTTTCAGCTGTGTTGTAATTGGCTTTAGCTCTGAAAGTAAGAATGTGTTGAATTGCGCTTATCTTTACATTAGGGTTGTTCAATACGTTTTAATGTGCTTTTCAGCTGGAATCTAGCAACTAACTTTGACATTCCATATGAAACAATGTAAGATACATGGCTGGGTGTTACAAGTGTTTCTGCTGTAAACCAAACACACTTCCTAACTGAAATGTCACATGTAACATGATTTAGTTCTTTTCAGCTGTTTTGTACTTGCCTTTAGCTCTGCAAGTATGAATGTGCTGAATTACGCTTATCTTTACATTAGGGTTGTTCAATAGGTGCTAATGTGCTTTTCTGCTAGAATCTAGCAACTTACTTGCACATTCCACATGAAACAAAGTAAGATACATGGCCGGGTGGTAAAAGTGTTTCTGCTGTGAAACAAACACACTTCCTAACTGAAATGTCACATGTAACATGATTTAGGTGTTTTCAGCTCTATTTTACTTGCCTTTAGCTCTTAAAGTAAGAATTAGGTGAATTACGCTTATCTTTATATTAGGGTTGTTCAATACATTCTAATGAGCTATTCTGCTGGAATCTCGCAACTTACTTGGACATTCCATATGAAACCATGTAAGATACATTGCTGGGGTGTACAATTGTTTCTGCTGTAAAGCAAACACACTTCCTATCTTAATGTCACATGTAACATGATTTAGGTGTTTTCAGATCTGTTTTACTTGCCTTTAGCTCTGCAAGTAAGAATGTGCTGAATTTCGCATATCTTTACATTAGGGATGCTCAATACGTTCTAATGTGCTTTTCTGCTGGAATATAGCAAATTACATGGACATTCGGTATGAAACAATGAAGGATATGTGGCCGTATGGTACAAGTGTTTCTGCTGTGAACCAAACACACTTCCTAACTGAAATGTCACATGTAACATGATTTAGGTGTTTTCAGCTCTGTTGTACTTGCCTTTAGCTCTGAAATTAGAAATGTGCTGAATTACGCTTATCTTTACATTAGGGTTGTTCAATATGTTCTAATGTGCTTTTCTGCTGGTAACTACCAACTTACTGGGCCATGCCACATGAAATCAAGTAAGATACATGGCAGGGTGTTACAAGTGTTTCTGCTGTGAAACAAACACACATCCTAACTGAAATGTCACATGTAACATTATTTAGGTGTTTTCAGCTCTGTTTTACTTGCATTTGCTCTGAAAGAAAGAATGTGCTGGATTGAGCTTTTCTTTACATTTGTGTTCGTCAATACGTTCTAATGTGCTTTTCTCCTGGAATCTAGCAACTTACTTGGACATTCCACATGAAACAAAGTAAGATACATGGCCGGGTGGTACAAGTGTTTCTGCTGTAACGCAAACACACTTCCTATCTCAAATGTCACATGTAACATGATTTAGGT
>NW_021618857.1:0-7656 GCF_004785775.1 Grammomys surdaster | reverse complement strand
GGGTCTTAAAGCCCATGCTCACAGTGACAGGCTACTCCAACAATGCCACACCTCCAAATAGTGCCACTCTGTAAGCCAAGCATATTAAAACCACCACATTCCACTCCCTGTTCCCCATAGGCTTATTAAAACACATGAGTCTATGGGAGCCATATCTAGCCATAGCATAATAAAAAATACATTTAGTCCAACTTCCAAAGTCTTCACAGTCTATAGCAGTCTCAACAATGTTAAAAGTCCAAAGTTCAAATTTCAAAGTCTCTTCTGACATTCATCCAATTACTTAATAGCTGTAATCCCCAAAGCAAGTCAGGAAACCAGCTGGGCAAACTCTAAATTCTGGATCTCCATGTCTGATGTCAAGGAGGTCTTCAGATCTCCAACTTCTTTTTCATCTTTGTTGACTGAAACAAATTTCTTTCTCCTGGGCTGGTTCCACTCCAAGTTAGCAGCTTTCCTCAGAAGACAGCCCATGGCTCTGGCATCTCAAACATCTTGGGGTCTCCAAAGCAACTTCAATGTTCTAGCTTTTTATTCCAGTGTCTGGGATCCACACATGATCTTCTGTGCTTCTACAAAGGACTTTCATCACTTCTCCACCTCTGCCCTCTGTAGCACTCTAGGCTCTGGTTGACTCCAATCCATTGCTGCTGCTGTTTTTGGTGGTCTTCCCATGGTACTGGCATCTCCAATATGCTGGGCTTTTCTGCTGCACGTAGGCTTCATCAATAGCCTTTCTTCATGGTGCCAAGCCTCAACTACTTTGTGTGACACCTTCAGTACTGGGCCTTCCCTAGCTTCTCACAGTACCACGTCTCAGCTGCTCTCCATGACCCCTTCATACATTCAAAACCAGTACCACCTGGGTAACTCTTACACACTACAAGTCTAGCCATAGCACAGGGTACAACTTTGGCTATCTCTGGAACACAGCTTCTTTGTGCTCTCACAAAACACTTCCAAGATTTCACTTCAGTGATGCTGGTCTCTTTTTTTTTCCTTTTTTTTTTTTATTGGATGTCTTATTTACATTTCATATGTTGTCCCCTTACCCCCTGGCCCCCCCCCCCCCCGGGGCCCCGCGCGCCCCCCCCTCCTCCTGCTTCTCTGCGGTGGTACCCCCCCCCTACCCCCCCGCTCCCACCTCCCCACCCTCAAAATTCCCACCCCCTGGGGCGTCCAGCCTTCAGGAAGTCAAGAATCTCTTCTTCCACCTATACCCAGCAGGGCCCTCCACTCTTACATATTCTGCTGAAGCCCTGGATCCCTCCCTAAGTGCTCCCTGGCTGGTGGTTTAGACCCTGGGAGCTGTGGTTGATTGGTATTGTTGCTCTCCTCATGGGGCCACAAACCCTTTCAGCTCCAATGGCCTTCACTCTAGCTCCTCCATTGGGAACCCCATTATCAGTCCAATGGCTAGTTGTGAGCATCTGCCTCTGAATATGTCAGACTCTTGAAGACTCCTGAGGAGACATCCATATCAGGCTCTTATCAGCATGCACTTCCTGACTTCCACATCAGCATCTACTTTGGTGACTGCACATGGGATGGATACTCAGGTGGAATGGTCTTCAGAGGGCCCCTCCTTCAGTTTCTGTCCCTCACTTTGTCTCCATATTTGCTCCCTTGAGTATTTTGTTGCTCCTTCTAATAAGGACCGAGTCACCCCCACTTGGTCTTCCTTCTTCATGAGCTTCACGTGGACTGTGAGTTGCATCTTGGGCATTTCAAGGTTCTGGGCTAATATCCAATAATCAGTGCGTGAATACCATGTGTGTTCTTTTGTGATTGGCTTACTTCACTCAGGATGATAATTTCTAGTTTTATCCATTTACCTAGGAAACTCTCGAATTCATTGTTTTTAATAACTGAGTAATACTCAATTGTGTAAATATACCACATTTTTTGAATCCATTCCTCAGTTGAAGGACATCTGGGTTCTTTCCAGCTCCTGGCTATTTTAAATAAGGCTGCTATGAACATAGTTGAGCATATGTCCTTGTTATATATTTGAGCATCTTCTAGGTATATGCCTAGGAGTGGTATAGCTGGATCCTCAGGTAAGGCTATGTCCAACTTTCTGAAGAACCGCCACACTGATTTCCAAAGTGGTTGCACTATCTTGCAGTCCCACCAACAATGGAGGAGTGTCCCTCTTTCTCCGCACCCTTGCCAGCATCTACTATCACCTGAGTTTTTAATCTTAGCCATTCTGACTGGTGTGAGATGGAATCTCAGGGTTGTTTTGATTTGCATTTCCCTGACAACTAAGGATACTGAACATTTCTTTAGGTGCTTCTCAGCCATTTGAGTTTCCTCAGTTGAAAATTCTTTGTTAAGCTCTATACCCCATTTTTTAATAGGGTTATTTGGTTTTCTGGAGTCTAATTTCTTGAGTTCTTTGTATATAGTGGATATTAGCCCTCAATCAGATGTAGGATTGGTAAAGATCTTTTCCCAATTTGTTGGTTGTCGTTTTGTCGTATTGACAGTGTCCTTTGCCTTACAGAAACTTTGCAATTTTATGAAGTCCCATTTGTTAATTCTTGATCTTAGAGCATATGCCATTGGTGTTCTGTTCAGGAACTTTTGTCCTGTGCCCAAATATTCGAGGCTCTTCCCCACCTTCTCTTCTATTAGTTTCAGTTTATCTGGTTTTATGTGGAGGTCTTTTATCCACTTAGACTTGAGCTTTGTACAAGGAGATAAGAATGGATCAATTTTCATTCTTCTACATGTTGTCCTCCAGTTGAACCAGCACCATTTGTTGAAAATGCTGTCCTTTTTCCACTGGGTAGTTTAAGCTCCTTTGTCAAATCAAGTGACCATAGGTGTGTGGGTTCATTTCTGGGTCTTCAGTTCTATTCCATTGATCTTCCTGCCTGTCTCTGTACCAATGCCAGGTAGTTTTTATCACTATTGCTCCGTAGTACAGCTGGAGGTCAGGGATGGTTATTCCTCCCGAAGTTCTTTTATTGTTGAAAATAGTTTTCGCTATCCTGGGTTTTTTGTTATTCCATATGAATTTGAGAATTTCCTTTTCTAACTCTGTGAAGAATTGAGTTGGGATTTTAATGGGAATTGCATTGAATCTGTAGATTGCTTTTGGCAAGATGGCCATTTTTATTATATTAATCCTGCCAATCCATGAGCATGGGAGATCTTTCCATCTTCTGAGATCTTCTTCAATTTCTTTCTTCAGAGACGTGAAGTTCTTGTCATACAGGTCTTTCACTTGCTTGGTTAGATTCACACCAAGGTATTGTATATTATTTGCAACTATTGTGAAGGGTATCATTTCCTTAGTTTCTTGTTCAGTCTGTTTATCTTTCATGTTGAGGAAGGCTACTGATTTGTTTGAGTTGATTTTATAACCAGCCACTTTGCTGAAGTTGTTTATCAGGTTTAGGAGTTCTCTGGTGGAAGTTTTGGGGTCACTTAAGTATACTATTATATCATCTGCAAATAGTGATATTTTGCCTTCTTCCTTTCCTATTTGTATCCTTTTGACTTCTTTTTGTTGTCTAATTGCTCTGGGTAGGACTTCCAGTACTATATTGCATAGGTAGGGGGAGAGTGGGCAGCCTTGTCTAGTCCCTGATCTTAGTGGGATTGCTTCAAGTTTCTCTCCATTTAGTTTGATGTTGGCTACTGATTTGCTGTAAATTGCTTTTACTATGTTTAGGTAGGGGCCTTGAATTCCTGATCTTTCCAAGACTTTTATCATGAAGGGATGTTGAATTTTATCAAATGCTTTCTCAGCATCTAGTGAGATGATCATGTGGTTTTTTTCTTTGAGTTTGTTTATATAGTGGATTACATTGATGGATTTCCGAATACTGAACCATCCCTGCATTCCTGGGATAAAACCTACTTGATCATGACACATGATTGTTTTGATGTGTTCTTGGATTCTGTTTGCTAGAATTTTATTGAGTATTTTTGCATTGATGTTCATAAGGGAGATTGGTCTGAAGTTCTCTTTCTTTGTCGGGTCTTTGTGGGGTTTGGGTGTGAGTGTAATTGTAGCTTCACAGAACGAATTGGGTAATGTTCCTTCTGTTTCTATTTTGTATAATAGTTTGAAGAGAATTGGTATTAGGTCTTCCTTGAAGGTCTGATAGAATTCTGCACTAAAACCATCTGGTCCTGGGCTTTTTTTAGTGGGGAGATTTTAATGACTGCTGCTATTTCCTGAGGGGTTATGGGACTATTTGGATGGTTTATCTGCTCCTGATTTAACTTTGGTACCTGGTATCTGTCTAGGAAGTTGTCCATTTCATCCAGGTTTTCCAGTTTTGTTGAGTATAGGCCTTTGTAGTAGGACCTGATGATTTTTTGAATTTCTTCAGTTTCTGTTGTTATGTCTCCCTTTTCAGTTCTGATTTTATTAATTTGGATACTGTCTCTGTGCCCTCTGGTTAATCTGGCTAACGGTTTATCTATCTTGTTGATTTTCTCAAAGAACCAGCTCCTGGTTTTGTTGATATTTTTTATTGTTTTTTCTGTTTCTATTTGGTTGATTTCAGCCCTGAGTTTGATTATTTCCTGCCTTCTACTCCTCCTGGGTGTATTTGCTTCTTTTTGTTCTAGAGCTTTTAGTTGGGCAGTCAAGTTGTTAGTGTGTGCTTTCTCCAGTTTCATTTTGTAGGCACTTAGAGCTATGAGTTTTCCTCTTAGCACTGCCTTCATGGAGTCCCACAAGTTTTGGTATGATGTGTCCTCATTTTCATTGAATTCTAAAAAGTCTTTAATTTTTTTATTTCTCCCTTGACCAAGTCATCACTGAGTAGAGAGTTGTTCAGTTTCCATGTGCACGTGGGTTTTCCATTGGTTTTGTCATTATTAAAGACCAGTCTTAGTCCGTGGTGATCTGATAAGATGCAAGGGATTATTTCAATGTTTTTGTATCTGTAGAGGCCTGTCTTGTGACCAATCAAATGGTCTATGTTGGAGAAGGTTCCATGAAGTGCTGAGAAAAAGTTATATTCTTTTGTTTTAGGATGAAATGTTCTATAGATGTCTGTTAAGTCCATTTGGTTCATAACTTCTGTTAATGTCAAAGTGTCTCGGTTTAGTTTCTGTTTCCATGATCTGTCTGTCCATTTCTGAGAGTGGGGTGTTGAAATCCCCCACTATTATTGTGTGAGGTGTAATGTGTGTTTTGAGCTCTAATAAAGTGTCTTTTATATATGTAGGTGCCCTTGCATTTGGAGCATAGATGTTCAGAATTGAGAGTTCACCTTGGTAGATTTTTTTTTTTGATGAGTATGAAGTGTTCTTCCTTATCTTTTTTGATTAATTTTGGATGAAAGTCGATTTTATTTGATATTAGAATGGCTACTCCAGCTTGTTTCTTGGGACTATTGGCTTGGAAAATTGTTTTCTACCCTTTTATTCTGAGATAGTGTCTGTCTTTGTCACTGAGGTGCGTTTCTTGTATGCAGCAAAATTCTGGGTCTTGTTTGTGTATCCAGTCTGATAGTCTGCATCTTTTTATTGGGGATTTGAGACCATTGATGTTAAGAGATATTAAGGAAAAATGATTGTGGCTTCCTGTTATTTTTGTTATTAGAGGTAGAATTATGTTTGTATAGTTATCTTCTTTTGGGGTTATTGGAAGATTACTTCCTTGCTTTTTCTAGGTTGTAGTTTCCCTCCTTGTGTTGGCGTTTTCCATCAATTATCCTTTGAAATGCTGGGTTTGTGGGAAGATATTTTGCAAATTTGGTTTTGTCATGGAATATCTTGGTTTCACCATCTATAGTGATTGAGAGTTTTGCTGGGTATAGTAATCTGGGCTGGCAATTGTGTTCCCTTAGGGTCTGTATGCTGTCAGTCCAGGCTCTTCTGGCTTTTACAGTCTCTGGTGAGAAGTCTGGTGTAATTCTTATAGGTCTGTCTTTATATGTTACTTGACCATTTTCCCTTACTGCTTTTAGTATTTTTTCTTTGCTTTGTGCATCTGATGTTTTGATTATTATGTGATGGGAGGTATTTCTTTTCTGGTCTAGTCTATTTGGTGTTCTGTAGGCTTCTTGTATGTTTATGGGCATCTTGTTCTTTAGGTTAGGGAAGTTTTCCTCAATAATTTTGTTGAAGATATTTACTGGTCCTTTAAGTTGGGACTCTTCATTCTCATCTATACCTATTATCCTTAGGTTTGGTCTTCTCATTGTGTCCTGGATTTCCTGGATGTTTTGAGTTAGGAGTTTTTTTGCATTTTGCATTTTCTTTGACAACTGTGTCAATATTTTCTACCGTATCTTCTGCATTAGAGATTCTCTCTTCTATCTCTTGTATTCGGTTGGTGATGCTTGCGTCTATGACTCCTGATCTCTTTCTTAGGTTTTCTATCTCCAAAGTTGTCTCCCTTTGAGCTCTCTTTATTGTTTCTATTTCCAGTTTCAGATCCTGAATGTTTTTGTTTAATTCCTTCTTTGTGTTTTCTTGCATTTCTTTAAGGGATTTCTGTGATTCCTCTTTAAGGGCTTCTACCTGTTTATTTGTACTCTCCTGTATTTCTTTAAGGGAGTTACTTAATTCCTTCTTATAATCCTCTATCATCATCATGAGAAGTGATTTTAATTCTGAATCCTGCTATTCTGGTGTGATGGGGTGTCCAGGGCTTGCTATATTTGGAGAACTGGGTATTGATGATGCCAAGAAACTTTGGTTTCTGTTGCTTATGTTCTTGTGCTTGCCTATGGCCATCTGGTTAACTCTCGTGTTACCTGTCCTCTCTGTGTGAGACTGGAGTCTGTATTTCCAGTTATCTTGCTTGTGGCAGAGCTCCTCAGAGTCCAGATGTCTCTGTGGTCTTATGATCCTAATCTCCTGGGTGGAAGAACTCCTGGGACTCAGGCCACCTATTGGATCTGGAAATCCTTCTGCTCTGGGTGCAGTGGTTCCTCTAGGATGGCTCCGGATACGATGTCTCCCAAATGCAAACCACCTTGGTGTCTGCTGCTCTGAGTGCAGTGGCTCCTCTAGGATGGCTGAGGATTCAGTATCTCCACAGGAGCAGACCAACTCTGTGTCTGCCCCAGCCCAAAGGACCAGGGAGAGGCAGAAGGGAAGTGGAATTCCCGATGGTCTCTTCTTAATCACCACTAATTTCTAAGCTCCAGCTAACCAGCATCAATTGTCCCGGTAGTCCCTTCTATTTTTGACTCTAAAGCCAGAGCCACATGGCTGAAGCTGCCAAGTTCTCATGCTTGCTGGAGCTGGAACATGGCCCCTTGTTCTATTAAATTATCACCAGCCTTCTGTTTTCCAACTCCTTCATGGCCTAAGCTTGGCTGTTCTAGAACTTGCTTGGTAGACTGACCTTGCAGAGATCTGCATGGCTCTGTCTCCTGAATGCTGGGATCAAAGGCATGTACCACCATGCCTGGAATTAAGCTTTTCTCTACTTGGAACTTGCTCTATACCAGGCTGGCCTTGAACTCAGAGATCTGCTTACCTTTGTCTCCTTGGATTAAAGGTGTATTACCACCATGTTTGGACCTATGCTTTGCTAGATGGGATCTTGCCCCAAAGTCACCACTCCCCTAATCTGTGTATCTTCTTGAACATAGGATTCAGATCCATTTCACTTCCTGGTGCCCCTTTATTACTATACATTTTGTACTTTAACTTTTGAAGCTTGCTGTG